>NC_135232.1:1147760796-1148062796 GCF_051348905.1 Ranitomeya variabilis
AATGTTAAATAGAAGAAGAAAATTAGATTAGGACTATCTTTTTAAGGCTTTGGATCATGGTAAAGTTTAGATTTTTACTAGAGACGATTAAATCGATCTATGGAGAATCAACTTTGAATAAAATTTCCTGAAATTCGAAGGTCCACACGAAATCTAACAGTTTGTGATTCAATTAACGCCCAGAAGAATTTCACACACTGCTGAAAAGTCACAGGACAGACTAATGACATCAGGAGTGGCCTTCCCATAATGCTCTGCAGCTATCACATCACATGGTCTAGAGCAGCCAATCAGGGGGGACTATCACATCCAGCATGAAAAATGAGCGCTGGCCAAGAAAAGCCATTTTATGCTTTTACAGGGATGGGATAGGAGGTCAGAACAGCTCAATCTACATAGGGATATGAAAATGGCCAAAACTGAATTATTCTGTATTACTGCGGTGCTGAAGAACATTGAAAATGGATGTGGAAGTCTCAGGCTGTGATTAATAATCCAAATATTCAAATGAGATAGAGAGGTACTGAACCTGCCTAATTATGTGACAGCAAATAGGTAGGTGCTGGACCTTCATAGTCATGTTACTGTGAATAGGGAGGTGTCAGACCTGCGTAGCTATGTTATATTGGATAGTGAGGTGCTAGACCAGCATAGGTATTCAACTGTGAATAGGGAGGTGCTGGACCTGCATAGTTATGTGACTGAAAACAGGGAGGTGCTGGACCTGTATAGTTATGTGACTGAGAGCAGGGAGGTGCTGGACCTGCATAGTTATGTGACTGAGAACAGGGAGGTGCTGGACCTGCATAGTTATGTGACTGAGAACAGGGAGGTGCTGGACCTGCATAGTTATGTGAATGTGAATAAGAAGGTGCTGGACCTGCATAGTTATGTGAATGTGAATAGGGAGGTGCTGGACCTGCATAGTTAGGTGACTAAAAACAGGGAGGTGCTGGACCTGTATAGTTATGTGACTGATAACAGGGAGGTGCTGGACCTGCATAGTTATGTGAATGTGAGCAGGGAGGTGCTGGACCTGCATAGTTATGTGAATGTGAATACGGAGGTGCTGGACCTGCATAGTTATGTGACTGTGAATAGGGAGGTGCTGGACCTGCATAGTTATGTGACTGTGAATAGGTTGGTGCTGGACCTGCATAGTTATGTGACTGTGAATAGGGAGGTGCTGGACCTGCATAGTTATGTGACTGTGAATAGGTTGGTGCTGGACCTGCATAGTTATGCGACTGTGAATAGGTTGGTGCTGGACCTGCATAGTTATGTGACTATGAATAGGGAGGTATAAGACCTGTATAGCTATGTTATATTGGATAGTGAGGTGCTGGACCTGCATAGCTATGTGAATGTGAATAGGGAGGTGCTGGACCTGCGTAGTTATGTGACTGTGAATAGGGAGGTGCTGGACCTGCATAGTTATGTGACTGTGAATAGGTAGGTGCTGGACCTGCATAGTTATGTGACTGTGAATAGGGAGGTGCTGGACCTGCATAGTTATGTGACTGTGAATAGGTTGGTGCTGGACCTGCATAGTTATGCGACTGTGAATAGGTTGGTGCTGGACCTGCATAGTTATGTGACTGTGAATAGGGAGGTGCTGGACATGTATAGTTATATGACTGAGAACAGGGAGGTGCTGGACCTGTATAGTTATATGACTGAGAACAGGGAGGTGCTAGACCTACATAGTTATGTGACTGAGAACAGGGAGGTGCTGGACCTGTATAGTTATATGACTGAGAACAGGGAGGTGCTGGTCCTGCATAGTTATGTGACTGAGAACAGGGAGGTATCAGACCTGTATAGCTATGTTATATTGGATAGTGAGGTGCTGGACCTGCATAGTTATGTGACTGTGAATAGGTTGGTGCTGGACCTGCATAGTTATGTGACTGAGAACAGGGAGGTGCTGGACCTGCATAGTTATGTGACTGAGAACAGGGAGGTGCTGGACCTGCATAGTCATGTTACTATGAATAGGGATGTGCTGGACCTGCATAGTTATGTGACTGTGAATAGGGAGGTGTCATGGTTCCCAATGGCAAGGGAACGTAAAAAACACATAAGTAACGAATGAGCTCTCGGGTGATGGAAACTCGAGTTGACCGTGAGCTAAATCTACCACACAACTAACAGTAGCCAGGGAGCATACCTACGGCTTCCTATATGCCACGCGCCAGCCGGAGGACTAACTACGCCTGGTAGAGGAAGAAACAGACCTGGCTTACCTCTAGGGAAATACCCCAAAAGATGATAGCAGCCCCCCACATGTAATAACGGTGAATTAAGAGGAAAAGACATACACAGTATGAAAGTAGATTTAGCAAAGAGAGGTCCACTTACTAGATAGCAGAAGGATACAAAAGAGGACTTCACGGTCAACTGAAAACCCTTTCAAAAACCATCCTGAAATTACTTTAAGACTCCTGTGTCAACTCATGACACAGGAGTGGCAATTTCAGCCCGCAAGAGCTTCCAGCTACAGAGAATTACAAAAACTGCAAACTGGACAAAAGGTACAAAACAAAAGGACAAAGTCCACTTAGCTGATCAGCAGACTAGTAGCAGGAACATGCAACCGAAGGCTCTGGTTACAATGATGACCGGCAAGGAAAAGACTGGAGAGCAAGGCTAAATAGGAAACTCCCAAACACTGATGGAAGCAGGTGAACAGAAGAAGCAAAGCGCAAACAAGTCACCAGTACCACCAGCAACCACCAGGGGAGCCCAAAAAGCGGATACACAACAGTACCCTCCCCTTAAGGAGGGGGCACCGAACCCTCACAAGAACCGCCAGGGCGATCTGGATGAGCCCTATGAAAGGCACGAACCAAATCCGAGGCATGAACATCAGAGGCAGTTACCCAAGAATTATCTTCCTGACCATAGCCTTTCCATTTAACCAGATATTGAAGTCTCCGTCTGGAAATACGGGAGTCCAAGATCTTCTCCACGACGTACTCCAATTCACCCTCCATCAGCACAGGAGCAGGAGGTTCAGTAGAAGGAACCACCGGTACCTCATATCTCCGCAACAGCGACCGATGGAACACATTATGGATAGCGAAAGATGCCGGGAGGTCCAAACGAAAGGAGACAGGGTTAAGAATCTCCAAAATCCTATAAGGACCGATGAACCGAGGCTTAAATTTAGGAGAAGAAACCCTCATAGGGACAAAACGGGAAGACAACCACACCAAGTCCCCAACACGAAGGTGGGGACCAACACGATGACGGCGGTTACCAAACTGCTGAGTCCTCTCCTGGGACAATTCCAAATTATCCACCACTTGTCCCCAAATCTGATGCAACCGATCCACTACCGCATCCACTCCAGGACAATCCGAAGATTCAACCTGACCAGATGAAAAACGCGGATGAAACCCTGAATTGCAAAAGAAAGGAGAAACCAAAGTGGCAGAACTAGCCCGATTATTAAGAGCAAACTCCACCAACGGCAGAAAGGCAACCCAATCATCCTGATCCGCAGACACAAAACACCTCAAATAAGTCTCCAAAGTTTGATTAGTTCGTTCCGTCTGGCCATTGGTCTGAGGATGGAATGCAGACGAAAAAGACAAATCAATGCCCAACCTGGCACAGACTGCCCGCCAAAATCTAGACACGAACTGGGTACCCCTGTCAGAAACGATGTTTTCCGGAATACCATGCAGGCGAACCACATTTTGAAAAAACAGAGGGACCAACTCAGATGAGGAAGGCAACTTAGGCAATGGCACCAAATGAACCATTTTAGAAAAACGGTCACACACCACCCAGATGACAGACATCTTCTGAGAAACAGGGAGGTCCGAGATAAAGTCCATAGAGATGTGCGTCCAAGGCCTCTTCAGAATAGGCAAGGGCAACAACAACCCACTAGCCCTAGAACAACAAGGCTTGGCCCGAGCACACACATCGCAAGACCGCACAAAAACACGCACATCTCGAGACAGGGAAGGCCACCAGAAGGATCTAGCCACCAAATCTCTGGTGCCAAAAATTCCCGGATGACCTGCCAGAGTAGAAGAATGAACTTCCGAGATGACTCTAGTGGTCCACTCGTCAGGAACAAACAGTCTACCAGACGGACAACGATCAGGTCTATCCGCCTGAAATTCTTGCAAAGCACGTCGCAAATCAGGAGAGACAGCAGACAAAACCACTCCATCCTTAAGGACACCAGCAAGTTCAGAATTCCCAGGAGAGTCAGGCTCAAAACTCCTAGAAAGAGCATCTGCCTTCACATTCCTAGAACCCGGTAAGTACGAGACCACAAAATTAAACCGGGAAAAGAACAACGACCAACGTGCCTGTCTAGGATTCAGGCGCCTGGCAGACTCCAAATAAATTAAATTCTTGTGATCAGTCAAAACTACCACCTGATGTTTGGCACCCTCAAGCCAATGACGCCACTCCTCAAATGCCCACTTCATGGCCAAAAGCTCCCGATTACCAACATCATAGTTTCGCTCGGCGGCCGAAAATTTTCGCGAAAAGAACGCACAAGGTCTCATCACTGAGCAGTCGGGACTTTTCTGCGACAAAACCGCCCCCGCTCCAATCTCGGAAGCATCGACCTCAACCTGAAAGGGAAGGGAAACATCAGGCTGGCGCAACACAGGGGCAGACAAAAAGCGGCGCTTAAGCTCCCGAAAGGCCTCCACAGCAGAAGGGGACCAATTGGCAACATCAGCACCCTTCTTAGTCAAATCCGTCAGAGGTTTAGCAACGCCAGAAAAACCAGCTATAAATCGACGATAAAAATTAGCAAAGCCCAAGAATTTCTGGAGACTCTTCAGAGAAGTAGGCTGTGTCCAGTCGTAAATAGCCCGAACCTTGACAGGGTCCATCTCAATAGAAGAAGGGAAAAAAATGTACCCCAAAAAGGAAATTTTTTGAACCCCAAAAACACACTTTGAACCCTTTACACACAAAGAATTCTCCCGCAAAACCTGAAAAACCCTCCTGACCTGCTGAACATGAGACTCCCAGTCATCAGAAAAAATCAAAATATCATCCAAGTACACTATCATAAATTTATCCAAATATTCATGGAAAATATCATGCATTAAGGACTGAAAGACAGAAGGTGCATTAGAAAGGCCGAAAGGCATTACCAAATACTCAAAATGGCCCTCAGGCGTATTAAATGCGGTTTTCCACTCATCCCCCTGCTTAATTCGCACCAAATTATACGCCCCACGAAGATCAATCTTAGAGAACCACTTAATCCCCCTTATGCGAGCAAACAAATCAGTCAGCAAAGGCAACGGATACTGATATTTGACTGTAATTTTATTCAGGAGTCGATAATCAATACAAGGCCTCAGAGAGCCATCCTTTTTAGAGACAAAGAAAAAACCGGCTCCTAAAGGTGATGAAGAAGGACGAATATGTCCCTTTTCCTGGGACTCCTTAATATACTCGCGCATAGCAGCATGTTCAGGTACAGATAGATTAAACAAACGACCCTTTGGAAATTTACTGCCAGGAATCAGATCTATGGCGCAATCACACTCCCTGTGAGGAGGGAGTGAACCAATCTTAGGCTCTTCAAAAATATCACGATAATCAGACAAAAATGCCGGAATCTCAGATGGAATAGATGATGAAATGGGCACCATAGGAGTGTCCCCATGAGCCCCCCGACATCCCCAGCTTAACACAGACATAGCTTTCCAGTCAAGGACTGGGTTATGAGACTGTAACCATGGTAATCCAAGCACCAAAACATCATGTAAATTGTACAACACAAGGAAGCGAATCACCTCCTGATGGTCTGGAGTCATACGCATAGTCACTTGCGTCCAGAACTGTGGTTTATTACAAGCCAAAGGTGTAGAATCAATACCCTTCAGAGGTATAGGGACTTCCAGAGGCTCTAAATCAAACCCACAGCGCCTGGCAAAGGACCAATCCATGAGACTCAGAGCGGCGCCAGAGTCCACATAGGCATCCACGGTAATAACTGATAATGAACAAATCAAGGTTACAGACAAAATAAATTTGGACTGTAAAGTGCCAATTGAAATGGACTTATCAACCTTCCTAGTACGCTTAGAGCATGCCGATATAACATGAGCAGAATCACCACAATAGAAGCATAACCCATTTTTACGCCTATAATTCTGCCGCTCGCTTCTGGACATAACTCTGTCACATTGCATTTTCTCTGGCGTCTCTTCAGAAGATACCGCCAAATGGTGCACGGGTTTGCGCTCCCGCAAACGCCGATCAATCTGAATTGCCATTGTCATGGACTCATTCAGACCTGTAGGCGCAGGGAACCCGACCATAACATCTTTAACGGCATCAGAAAGGCCCTCTCTGAAATTTGCCGCTAAGGCGCACTCATTCCACTGAGTAAGCACAGACCACCTACGAAATTTTTGGCAGTATATCTCCGCTTCATCTTGCCCTTGAGATAGGGCTATCAAAGCTTTTTCAGCTTGAATCTCCAAATTAGGTTCCTCATAAAGCAACCCTAAAGCCAGGAAAAACGCATCCACATTGAGCAACGCAGGATCCCCTGGTGCCAATGAAAATGCCCAATTTTGAGGGTCACCTCGCAGCAAAGAGATTACAATCTTAACCTGCTGGACAGGATCTCCTGAGGAGTGAGGTCTGAGAGAAAGGAATAATTTACAATTATATTTGAAATTCAAAAACCGAGATCTATCTCCGGAAAACACCTCTGGTGTAGGGATTTTAGGTTCAGAAATAGGAGCATGTATAACAAAATCTTGTAAATTTTGAACCTTCGTAGCAAGATTATTTAAACCTGCAGCCAAACTCTGGACATCCATGTTAAACAGCTAAGGTCAGAGCCATTCAAGGGTTAAGAGGAGGTAAGAAGCAGCTAGACAGCAATTAAGGGCTAGGCAGCAAAACTCTGAGGGAAAGAAAAAAAAAAAAAATTTCCCTTCAACACTTCTTTTTCTCCTGCTTCAGCCCAAACAATTAACACTTTGTGGGCCGGTCATACTGTCATGGTTCCCAATGGCAAGGGAACGTAAAAAACACATAAGTAACGAACGAGCTCTCGGGTGATGGAAACTCGAGTTGACCGTGAGCTAAATCTACCACACAACTAACAGTAGCCAGGGAGCATACCTACGGCTTCCTATATGCCACGCGCCAGCCGGAGGGCTAACTATGCCTGGTAGAGGAAGAAACAGACCTGGCTTACCTCTAGGGAAATACCCCAAAAGATGATAGCAGCCCCCCACATGTAATAACGGTGAATTAAGAGGAAAAGACATACACAGTATGAAAGTAGATTTAGCAAAGAGAGGTCCACTTACTAGATAGCAGAAGGATACAAAAGAGGACTTCACGGTCAACTGAAAACCCTTTCAAAAACCATCCTGAAATTACTTTAAGACTCCTGTGTCAACTCATGACACAGGAGTGGCAATTTCAGCCCGCAAGAGCTTCCAGCTACAGAGAATTACAAAAACTGCAAACTGGACAAAAGGTACAAAACAAAAGGACAAAGTCCACTTAGCTGATCAGCAGACTAGTAGCAGGAACATGCAACCGAAGGCTCTGGTTACAATGATGACCGGCAAGGAAATGACTGGAGAGCAAGGCTAAATAGGAAACTCCCAAACACTGATGGAAGCAGGTGAACAGAAGAAGCAAAGCACAAACAAGTCACCAGTACCACCAGCAACCACCAGGGGAGCCCAAAAAGCGGATACACAACAGGGAGGTATCGGACCTGTATAGCTATGTTATATTGGATAGTGAGGTGCTGGACCTGCATAGTTATGCGACTATAAATAGGAAGGTGCTGGACCTGCATAGTTATGTGACTGGGAATAGGAAGGTGCTGAACCTGCATAGGTATGTGACTGTGAATTTATTGGTCTTTGATATGCCATAGTAACCTCAATAAAATATATATTTTTAATCTTCACACGTTAGAAATGAAAACCAAAAGAGCCGTTTAATACCCATAATATGCATATTTTGCATAGTAGCATTTTTGTTCAATGGAGGGATGGCTAGAAACTACAGCTCTCCATGAAATTAAATTATCTGTTCCTTTAGCAAAAAGCAGGGCAACCAGTAAGCCTCAAGTTGTTCTCCTCTCCCTTCTTATCATGTTCCTCTTTCTGTCAATGCAGGCAGCACTGGTGTGTAGTACCAGGTCAGTGTTATCGTTACCATCATCTTTGTCTCCTTCCTGTACTGCTTGTTGTACTCACAGCATGCCTCAGTTCCTTCTCCATTGCCCCTGTGAAATATCCAACCTGATTGTGTGTTTAGGAAACCGGCGTACTCTCCCAGTCATCCTCTGGTTTGCAAAGTAAACTCTCACCTGGTCAGGCTGCTGGTGGTGCAGTCGCTGTTGTACCATCAGTATCGGACTAAAGTGTCAAGGGCGCACCCGTAACATTGATTCTGGGGTCCACTGTTCAGCTACATTCAAACATTACTTTACCTACATTTACCTCTGCCTCTATCTGATAATAGACTGGGTTGTTTGTTGAATAGATGGTGACATGCTGGCTTGGTCTGTACAAAGTGAATCAAGTGTTTCATGCCAGCTACTGATTATATAGCGCTAAGGTAGTCCACTCCTGAACAGAGACACAGTGGGGGATTTACTTTTTCTCCTGTGGGTCAGTCCAAGTCTACGTACCTCCTTATGTTGGCTGCCTTTCCACAAATGATGGCGTGTGTACAGCCTTGCTGGAAAACTGAGCCATCGTTATTTTTCTCAGAAAAGGGTTGACTGCTATCTGCTCTCATGTGTGAGAGAACATCTTGACTTTTTCTTGACTATGAAAGTGCATTGCACCACAGACACTTGAAGAACAACCATGGCCATGGACAATACATGAGTTTCCCAGCTCACAGGGTGAATGTTAGCAACAGCAGTACTGCCCCACCGAACCCTGAGCAGGTGATAAAGCCTCCTTGACTGGTCAACTGGGAGCTTCGTTTCCACTTGATGGTTATTTGTCTACTTCTACACCTCCTATGGATCATACTCAACAGAAATTACTCCATCCCCAACTGTCTCAGGAAACACTGTTCACAAATCGAGCTCACTCATTTTGCTCTTTCAAGGTAAACCACTGTTAAGCTTTTCTTACGGCATGAAGGCCTGGGGGACAAAAAACATACAGTGGACAAGTTGCTGTTGTGCATCAAGTCGCATCTTCTGGGCTGGTTGGCTCCTCATGATCTGCAACTAGGAATTGTCATAGGCAACAAGGTCCAGAACATTCTGGCTGCCTTGTGGTTTGGGCAATGTAATTTTTGCTCTTTGTATAGCCACTATTCTGAAAAGTGCAACATTTCTTTAAAAATATACCCACTTGAAGAAGGCAGTGGCTATGGCCAGGAAAGTTTCAGCTCATACTATTTTTATGCGCATGTCCTCCTGGCAAACATTCTACCAGAGTGACTTTGAGACTTTGGAACCCACTGGAATTCGACTCTGTATATGTTGGAGTGTTTCTTTGAGCAGCATAAAGCAGTGATGAACTAACATGAATCAGCCAAACTGCAGTGAGGGTTACTGTGAGATCAGCCGTTGCCAACTGATGAAGAGGCAACCAAAATTGTCAACAGAGACAACAAGTGTGGAATACACTATGTCCACTCCATCATATTTATAGAAAAAGGCAGAGGAGCAGCAGGAGCAGGTGGATGTGGTGGAAAACATAGAGTTAAAACCCGCAGAAAACATGGTAGACAATAATGCTGGTCGTAACAGTCAGCTGTTGAAGCGTGGTGATGAAAATGAACTAACAGACACCTTGGTCATGCTCATCTTCCACCTCACCCTCCAATGCACGTTTCACCAATGCATGCAGTTCAGTACATGCCCTGATCGCCATACACGGGTGGATGAAGCAGTCAAGGCCACATGAGAGCATCACCCAAGACGCTGCTCTGAAGTGGGAGCATGCAAATTAGGGCAGGGTTTGCCACATCATACTTACATGGCCCATGAAGTTCAGCAAGCATCATTACTGTTAGGGTAGGTGCACAAGTTCAGTAATTGGAAGCACTTTGGACGAGGCACATGTCAGCTACGTCCAAAATGCTGCCGGCTTTTGAACACAGGTGATTCCGCATGTGTTCATTGAACTGTGCGGAATCACCGTGTCCAATATTGGATGACTTAAATTTATCTTGCGGATAAACAGACATGCTACGTTCTGGAGAGACGTGCCACATGTCCGTCTTCGCGGGTGAGCAGCAGGATCTCAGCATGCATAGTGATACATCCAACCCGCAGCGTTTACTGACCATGTGCACATACTGTCCGATTCAGGCGGATGACGTGGTGGAGGTCACATCAGAGTAGCAATTGTGCTGCACATACTGACTTCAGCCTAGCTGCTCGCCTCCCCCAGCAAATGGGTGCATGCACACAATGTGGCAGTGGCCATATTGAAAAGGGCAAATTTGACCGCAATGAATGACAATGAAAAGAAAACAGGAAAAAAACAGAAGATACAACATGGAAAACCACCAAAAAAATAATGGCTGCTGCTCTGATGTGACATGTGCCATGGTAGTTCAGTGTAGTGAACCCTGTCCTTATTTGTAAGCACCCATCTGCCAGTGGGGTGGGTGGCTCGGCTGATGTCTCTCAAAGTGGCGCCATTAGCTCCTGCTCTGATGTTGCATCGGCTGCATTATTTGCCCTTGTCTGGCAGACAAAGCGTGCACTGAAATGCATATGTAGAGGATATGATATATTGCGGTAATGTTTTTGCCATATATCATCTGTTTGTATATATTTGTAATTGATGTCTACTTATTGGTACTGCTACATCACTATGGTGTATTACCACTAGTTCCTTAAAGGGAATCTGTCACCCCAAAAATCATATATGAGCTAAGGCCACCGGCATCAGGGGCTTATCTACAGCATTCTGTAATGCATTCTGCAATGCTGTAGATAAGCCCCTGATGTAAACTGAAAGGTAAGAAAAACAGGTTATATTATACTCACCCAGGGGCAGTCCCGATGTGGTCTGGTCCAATGGGCGTCGCGGTCCGGGTTTGGTGCCTCCCATCTTCATCAGATGACGTCCTCTTCTTTTCTTCCTGTCGCGGCTCTGGCGCAGGCTTACTTTGTCTGCCTTGTTGAGTTGGGTCGGCAGCCTGCAAAGTCCACATCGTCCTGCAGGCCAGAAACATCACAAGCGGAGCAGTCCTCTTCAAGTTCACTGTAGCTGGAACATCTTGTGGAGCCAGCGTTGTGGTGCCAGGAGGAGGAACCTCGTTGCCAGGAACTGGAACCAAGTCATCGGGAGCTGGTGACCGACGGACCGGAAACAGCGACCGCCTTGAAGGAGCCCACACCGGAAGTGAAGGCCGAGCCAGAACTTCAGTCAACATCTGAGTGCACAGCTGAACCGCAGAAGAATACAGCGGGCCCGGGGCAAGTGCGATGCGACAGCAAGCAGGAGAGGGTGAGTATGGAGCGCCCCCAGACGTAGGGCCGTGGGATACTCGGTACCGGGCCTTTCTGTCTCAGTCCTGGGGTTGTCACGGTGGCTAGACCCGGTCCGTGACCCTGCTAAGGGGCATCCAATGAAAGGTGTGATGATGGTGCGTGGTGCAAGGTGCGATGAATAACGAGGACACAGGGTTGCAGTCTCTTTACCTCTTTACTGAAGGCATCGGGATCCGCAATCCAGAGCACTGCTAACTGGGCTGTCTGAGACCGGCCGGTTCGAAGGCACATCCAGAGTTCCCTTTGCAGGTGGAAATCAGTGCCTACCTTCTAGCGCCTGTGTGTTGTAGTACCTCCCTGCTGAGCACCACGGGATAGTCCTCACAACTGTTGTGTCTGTTTCTGATGTTCTTTCTCTCTCTGTCCCCCAGATGATATGGCTAGGACGCACCCGTATGACGGGGTGGGCCTGGAGTTATTTTATAGGGACCCTAGAGACGCCCCTCTCCCACAATTGCCTCCGTTGTCTGCTTAGGTGATTTAGGTGAGACAGCCAACCTATAATTAACTGTCCTGCCGCTGTTTGAAGTAATGCTTGGAGCCAAATACTTCCTCGGCATTCCGGCCACCGGCTACGCGCCTCAGTAGGATGTTGCCACGATCTTAGGGCACGACTCCTACTGGTTCTATTCTCCCTTGTACTGTGATCTCGTTTCTCACTTCTCCATAATAAACCTCGCTTCGTGTCCTTTCTTAAGATGCCACCGCAACGGGTGCAGGCGCGGCTCCGTAACGATCTGTCCTTTTCGCTAGGCCACTGTCAGGATCCCACCCCTGACAGAGACCTCCCTGAATCTTCCCAGGAACTCCCCCTCTCACAGGATGTTGCCTGGGCAAAACCCAGTCAGCTTCTCCCTAACTTCCTATCCAGCCCCCAGTTTTACCAGATTGTGAGGAGTGGCCTAATACATAGAACCCTTTGCTCCCCCTGGTGGCCAGAGTGTGAAGTGTAGTGTGTGACTGTGATACCTGGTCAGGTGAACTCCTTTAGTGCCATCAGACGTACCATCAATCTCCTTTGTGGCGGAGCATCAGTACTGCAACGACCAGGACTCTGGGGCGCTGCACTCCCCCCCGGTTAAATCCAGTACTCCCAGACTGGGAAGAAGAACAACAATACATGTTAGCAAAAGACATACAAAATTTTTGAAATGAAATGAACAAGTAAATTTAACAGTGCTTCCCTTTATGGGAGGTGAGGACACTTGAACGTTACAAACGGAAACATATTTACATTTTTACTCAAGGTTATAAATAACACTTATGACTAACTTGACTATAAATAACCATCACTACCCAGCCGGGTATTCTATCTACTAAGTGCAAATTTTTGAACAATAATTTAACTTTTCCTTTAAGGGCGTATAAGCTGAACCCACTAAAGGCTTACTATAAAACTCTAAAATATAAATTAACTTTGTCTTTATTTCTCTTTTCTAAATGCAACACTTTTCTTTATTCTCTGACTTTGAACATGCAGGACCGCCTGGCTACTTGTCCGGGCCTACTGCCTCTTTTCTCCTATAAGCTCTAATTTTATTCACAGTATAAGATCAATCAACCATCTCTCTATGGTTTCCAGGAGGACTCACTAACCCCTACGGGTTCACTTTCTTTCAACTCTTTCCTGTCCTCAATCTCTAGTAACATCATCAAACATTTCCTATTATTTCTTAAATAACTACACACTATTTACTACTATTCAACATTCTTAAAGTAACATTATACTTAAGTGCAACACATGAACATTCCCTTTAAGAGGGGACCAAGTCTCTTTAGAAGTAGCGCAGACTCTCTATCTGCAAGTCCGTTTAAGGCAAGAACTTCTGCGCTGTATTCAAGAACAGTCTCTTCAAAAAGTTCTCCTTTTTGTAAAACCAGTAGGGGGCACCTTTAAGAAGGTGCAAACTGTTTACAACACAGTTTGTGAACCATTCACCGTCCATGATTCGGCAGTCTTTGTAAACAAGGATGAACAAAAGCAAAAACAAGCAAAAATAATAGGGATCCCGGGTAAATGAAGGGATCCCTTTAAGGACAACCCTGGTCGGGTACTAGCAGCAAAACAGTAGAAGACAAACAAAGAACTATTTACATCCACATGGCTCCGAGGTCTTTTCTCACAGTAGGTTACACTGCATCAGCTGGTGGCGAACACCTCCTGACCGGTAGGGCTGCGGTTCTTTGTTCTCGGCTGATGAAGGGTCGGTGTCATTGGTTTGTCTCCCAGGTGCGGTCAGGTCACCCGGCGCCTGGATTCGAATGTCAGCTTTGGTTGCAAGTTCAGTAGCGGCGATAATGCACACCGTAGTGATAGTGGTAGAGTTTGTCAAATCAGGGTTAGTCGTAGTCGGGACAGCAGGTGGCACTACTGCCAGCTCGCATCGTTGGAAGTCTCGAGCGCACCACCCTTGCGCACTCCGATGGCGAGTGTAGGTCACCTGGTCCCCTTTACATAGTAGCTGATTGTCACATCTATTGCGGAATGGGGTCTTCACATTGTAACTGGTAAAGAAGATTTCAGTCGGCAGTCCCGGTTCTTGTATAGAACCCCAACCCCGTTTCGGGTGAAAGGCTAGTACAGTCCCCCGTTTTACCAAGTCCTTCTTACCGCGTGCAGTCTTCGGGTTTTGTACTTTCGCTGGGTCACTTTGTTCTGTCTCTTTACGGTTTTTCCAATGGAGAATTAAGCATTGTTTATACTGTTCCCAGGTGAGCACAGCAATGCTGAGGCCCTCCTGCCTGGCCCCGTCTGGCCCAATCCTCGGGGTGTCCCATTGGAAGATCACCCCCTCCGAGCTCACATCTAGCGGTTCTCCCATAGTTGTCGGTAACGGAGGCACCAGCTTCTCCATAGTGTCGGGGGTTACCACTACCAGCTCAGTGGAGAGGATTCGGTCATTGTCGGGATGGGGAGCAATCCCATACCTGCGTCTGATGTGGTTCCATCGATGCCGATCTGTTCCACTGATGAGAACACTGGAGTTGGCTGCGGCTCGGACCGCGGTTCTTCCAAGGCGTCCTTCTGGCACAGCTCCGACTTCCATTGCTTCGCATCGGCTAGCTCCATGTCCGGGATAGGTTGACTTGGCTCCCCCGCCGGTGGCTCCAAGAAGTTTGGGTCCTTCAGCTGCGGTGGGCTCGGATCCACTTCCGGCCGGTGGGGATAATCCGGGATCACTTCGTCGTCATTCAGGTACTCGCTGGTCACCTTCGCTGTCTCGGGATCGGCAGCTGCACACACACCTGGCTCCGCCATTTCTCGGGGGTGGAGCTCCTTCTTGTCTCGGTTCCCGCCGTTGCAATCCAGGGGGCGGTTCTCCTCTGCTTCGGGGCAGGTCATCATCTTGCAGCAATAGTCGGAGGGGGCGGTCGACACTTTTGGCGCCGCTTTGATAGTCTCCTCCCATGGCACGCCCTTCTTCTTCCTCTGCGCTTCTCGTGGCGCGGTAATGGCGGCGATTTTGGTGGGAATTTTTTTTGGCGGCAAATAGCAATACACAGTCTTTGTAACAAATCACAGTTCAAGCACAATTGAGACACAGTTCCAAGGCACACATGACCTGATTCTTCAGGCTTAAGTAGATCCTGTTCGTGACGCCAAGTTGGAGCGCCCCCAGACGCAGGGCCGCAGGGTTCTCAGTACCGGGCCTCTCTGTCTCAGTCCTGGGGTTGTCACGGTGGCTAGACCCGGTCCGTGACCCTGCTAAGGGGTGTCCAATGAAAGGTGTGATGATGGTGCGTGGTGCAAGGTGCAATGAATAATGAGGACACAGGGTTGCAGTCTCTTTACCTCTTTACTGAAGGCTTCGGGATCCGCAATCCAGAGCACTGCTAACAGGGCTGGCTGAGACCGGCCGGTCCGAAGGCACCTCCAGAGTTCCCTTTGCAGGTGGAAATCAGTGCCTACCTTCTAGCGCCTGTGTGTTGTAGTACCTCCCTGCTGAGCACCACGGGATAGTCCTCACAACTGTTGTGTCTGTTTCTGATGTTCTTTCTCTTTCCGTCCCCCAGATGATATGGCTAGGACGCACCCATATGACGGGGTAGGCCTGGAATTATTTTATAGGGACCCTAGAGACACCCCTCTCCCACAATTGCCTCCGTTGTCTGCTTAGGTGATTTAGGTGAGACAGCCAACCTATAATTAACTGTCCTGCCGCTGTTTGAAGTAATGCTTGGAGCCCAATACTTCCTCGGCGTTCCGGCCACCGGCTACGCGCCTCAGTGGGATGTTGCCACGATCTTAGGGCACGACTCCTACTGGTTCTATTCTCCTTTGTGCTGTGATCTCGTTTCTCACTTCTCCACAATAAACCTCGCTTCGTGTCCTTTCTTAAGATGCCACCGCAACGGGTGCAGGCGCGGCTCCGTAACGATCTGTCCTTTTCGCTAGGCCACTGTCAGGATCCCACCCCTGACAGAGACCCCCCTGAACCTTCCCAGGAACTCCCCCTCTCACAGGATGTTGCCTGTGCAAAACCAAGTCAGCTTCTCCCTAACTTCCTATCCAGCCCTCAGTTTTACCAGATTGTGAGGAGTGGCCTAATACATAGAACCCTTTGCTCCCCCTGGTGGCCAGAGTGTGAAGTGTAATGTGTGACTGTGATAACTGGTCAGATGAACTCCTTTAGTGCCATCAGATGTACCATCACTCCCCTTAGTGGCGAAGCGTCAGTACTGCAACGACCAGGACTCTGGGGCTCTGCAAGTACACCATGACCCTTGACCCCGGATGGATGGTCCCTGCCTCAGCCCGCCATTGTGGGAGCTGTTTCCCAATCCCTCGCCCCTGATGATTGGTTGGCATCTCGACCCCATATCCCGGAGGCTGGGCCTACCATCAGCAAGGCCATGTCCCTGGGGACCTCGTGCTTCCATCACCCAGTGAAGGGCCCTTTCTCATCCCCCGGGCAGGCCGCATGGAGTGCAGAGGATCACCTGGAGTTATATGTGGACCTGGAGCACGTGCAATCGGCCCCGTTTCCCGGTTAATGAAAGGCCTGGTTTTGCTCCTCTCCTGTCATGGAGGCAGGGTAGTCTACTGGAGTACGGGCATAGAGCCCGATGTGGAATGGAGCGGCATGGGGTGCGTGCCACTGAAGATAAAGTTTTGCTGTCTGTGTGTCTTGTGCCATTGCACTTTAAAAAAAAAAATAAAAAAATGATGATGAAGGACTTTTGGGCAAAGGGAGACGCCCTGGAGTTCCTTCCCCAGAGAACAGGGAATTGTGTGGCCAAAACTGGTCATAAGGACACTTTCTTGGTTTTTCATATTTTTTGTTTTGGCCTAGAGGACTGCGAGCCGAGTGTTTTTATCTGAAGCCTGTGGACTCTCTTTTTGTTTTGTTGTGCCAATTCTGCTGAAAATCAGGACTTTACTTAGGAACTGCGTTCTAGGGTACAAGAATACCATCTTCAAAGAAAGGGGAGGGACATCTCCATTTGAAGAAAATATATGGATATATATATATATATATATAGTAAAATGTTACAATGGTTGGGGACAACCATATTAACAGAAAGTAGGAATGCAGGGTATATGATATATTGCGGTAATGTCCTTGCCATATATCATCTGTTTCTATATATGTGTAATGGATGTCTACTTATTGGTACTGCTACACCACTGTGGTGTATTGCCGCTAGTTCCTTAATGGTATTGCTACACAGCTACGTGTATTACCATCTACTGTAAAATGTAGGACATGTATAATTGATTATTTGTTTCTTTATTCTGCATGTATATCCTTTGTCCTAATACCTTGTATGAATGGAGAAATTCACTTTGCTCTCACCTGGGACTCATTTCTCTTATTCCCTCACCATATACAGTTGTGCTCAAAAGTTTACATACCCCTGCATAATTTTTGCTTTCTTGGCCTTTTTTTTTAAAGAGAATATGAATGATAACACCACCAAAACTTTTTCTCCACTCATGACTAGTGGTTGGGTGAAGCCATTTGTCAGACTACTGCGTTTTCTCTTTTTATATCATAATGACAACCCAAAACATCCAAATAACCCTGATCAAAAGTTCACAAACCCTGGTGATTTTGGCCTGATAACCTGCACAGAAGTTGCCAAAAATGAGTTTGAATGGCTACTAAAGGTAACATCCTCACCTGTGACCTGTTTACTTGTAATCAGTGTGTGTGCATAAAAGCTGAGTGAGTTTCTGGGATCCAGACAGACTTTTGCATCTTTCATCCAGCCACTGACGTTACTGTATTGTGAGTCTTGGGGAAAGCAAAGTAATTGTCAATGGATCTATGGGAGAAGGTAGTTGAACTGTATAAAACAGGAAAGCAAGAGCCAACCACCAGAGACTAGGATCAATTACCAAAGAAATAGTGACACGGATATAGTTTATTAAAATTACTTTATTTGAGCTGGTAATAACATATTTCATGTGCACATGTTGGAAAAAATATAAAAACAATATAAGGTGACATAAATACACACTTAATCACCAATATGTAAAAGCCTAGATAGGCAAATGGTGCACCACATCAGGAAGGGTTAATCTCAGGGCTCCCTATAGGACTATACTAGTGTCTCACAAGTGAAAAAAGTTTATAAAATCATAACGTGAGAATTAAAAATATAAAAATATGAAAACCCAACAGGGCAATGTGTGGGTTTAAAAGCAAGTGCACCGGTGCTGAGTGCAATGTGCAAAAAGCAAAAATAGAACAAAAGTGCTACGTGCAAGAAATAGTCCAAAATTATATGGGAGTTCCTGTACCTTTATGTGGCGTCACCAACCTCCAAACAATGCGCACCCCAACGTACGTTTCGGATTTAGAATCCTTCGTCAGGATCCGAAACGTACGTTGGGGTGCGCATTGTTTGGAGGTTGGTGACGCCACATAAAGGTACAGGAACTCCCATATAATTTTGGACTATTTCTTGCACGTAGCACTTTTGTTCTATTTTTGCTTTTTGCACATTGCACTCAGCACCGGTGCACTTGCTTTTAAACCCACACATTGCCCTGTTGGGTTTTCATATTTTTATATTTTTAATTCTCACGTTATGATTTTATAAACTTTTTTCACTTGTGAGACACTAGTATAGTCCTATAGGGAGCCCTGAGATTAACCCTTCCTGATGTGGTGCACCATTTGCCTATCTAGGCTTTTACATATTGGTGATTAAGTGTGTATTTATGTCACCTTATATTGTTTTTATATTTTTTCCAACATGTGCACATGAAATATGTTATTACCAGCTCAAATAAAGTAATTTTAATAAACTATATCCGTGTCACTATTTCTTTGGTAATTGATCCTAGTCTCTGGTGGTTGGCTCTTGCTAGTTATATGAGTGGTTCCCACTCAACACTTGTTTGTTTGCACTGGAGATCACTGGTTTATAATCCTTTGACATATATATATATATATGGGATGATATAGATAGAATTTTTTCATTTCTCAAGTGTTAACAAAATTCCTTGTCATAAAACAGGAAAGGGATACAAAAAGATATTCAAGGAATTGATAATGCCAGTCAGCAGCGTTCAAACTGTGATTAACGTGCTAATTATGCCAATTGTCTCTTCAGAGAGGAAGAGAGCTAGAACTCTAGTGCCACCAATTGGAACGTAGCAATCCTACAAGTCAATGTTGACCCTTTAACGAGCCTTGTCACATGACTTAGGATAATAGCCAAACCAGAATCACAATTTGCAGACACTGTGTTTCGGGGTACTGCCCCTCGTCAGTGCAAAGCTGAGATCTGGTTTGGCTGTTTGAGAGGCATCAGACCGTTATCCTGGGACCTTAATGCCCTTTGTCATGCAATGTAATGTCTGGATCCTCAACCAGCATGGTTAGCCCGCAATGACTTAAGCAAAATGTGAGTGTAATCTTCTATTTTAATCCTTATTTTATTTTGTAATCTGTAATGTATATACGAATTGTCTCCTTTCTAATATCTTTTTATACTTTGTAAACACTGCCTAATTTTTCATGGAGTAAAATATTTAATTGCTAGCTTGTCTCTTCTGCTCCATAACGAACTGTGTCCTCTGAAGTGAATTGCGCTACTGATTTGAGGTGGCTTCGGACCCGTTAATCGGAGCTGGTGGCAGCAAACTTTGTCTGTGCGATTGGGAATCTTTGCAGCGACGGCGGCGTTGATAATTATTGTTCCCACCTGTGTGGAAGTAGTTATATTGCCCTCGCTGCAGTGTGCCCAATAGCCAGTACACAGCAGGCAGCCTTTCTGGCAATTAATTACCCTAGGTGCAGTACCTAGTCTGACCTGAGTGTAAGGGGGGCACCAGAGAGCTGCAAGTTCCAAACCGGAACTGGGAAGTGGGATATAGATAAATTCCCTTCAGAAGGAACCAGGGGCAACCAAACAACCCCGGTTCCTGACAAATTGGTGTGAGCGGTGGGGACGATAAAGATATCCTCCCCGGGATCCCTGACATACTGCTGGGATCCATGACATAGTCTTGGCAGCACGGTGTGAACCATGACACGTTGGTTCCCCGAAACACAGTGTCTGCAAATTGAGATTCTGGTTTGGCTATTATCCTAAGTCATGTGACAAGGCTCGTTAAAGGGTCAACATTGACTTGTAGGATTGCTCCCTTCCAATAGGTGGCACTAGAGTTCTAGCTCTCTTCTTCTCTGAAGAAACAATTTGCATAATTAGCATATTACCCAGAGGAGCATTGCGGCTTTAAGTCTCCTCATCTTGGCATTCTTAGCATGTCGATCTGCACAAGGAGAAACAATCCTTCTTGGATAACTGTGATTAACAAAAGGAAAATCCTGTTTTGTCACCTCTCCTGGACAAAAAAGCCTACAATTTATGGATCAGGAGTGGACCAGCTGACTACTTAAAATCACCTGTGGCTAATGGGAGTGGGAGTGCACATGTCCAAAAAGGTAAATAGAGAAAAAGACCAGCACATCCAAGCTAGTGTGAACAGGTGCCAAACAAAAAAAGCATATAATTTGAAAAAACATAAAGATTGCACCATGATTGACCAATAATTATTACTCTTGAACATTGAAAATGCATTACTGCCATAGAAAATGGGAAAAAAGGAAAAAAAGCGCTGGTATTTTTCTCTATTTGTATAAGCCTTTTTGGACATGTGCACTCCCACTCGGATGCTTGTTTTGAGTAAAGAGTATAATGGGAGTCAATGGGAAATCCAAGCATTTTTCAGGCTGACCCTACAAAAAGGCCTGGGGGGCATTGAAGATGTTCAAAAGGATGGGAAAAGTTCTACAGGGAAGGAGAACAGCATTGAGAAGACCTCTGGAAGCATCTTTGACTCCAAAATCACTGCTGAGAACAATGGGGTCACACTTTTACTCCACTTTAAGGACTAACAACAAAAGATTCAAAATCGACAAGAAACTGGAGTTTATGTAAGGGGGGTGATTGTAAGACATAGTGGCAACTAGAGGGTTATGTGCTAATGTTTGTTGTTTAGTTCTGTGTTATAAAAGTTTTTGTATTTTATCCTTATGGCAGATTTTATGTCTCAGTTCTCCTGGAGCAGGGCCGGACTGGCCATCGGGCACTTCTGGCAAATGCCAGAAGGGCCGGTGCCAGTCGTGGGCCACTCGATCTGCCTCCCCCCGCCGCCGCCGACTCACCCCCCTGCCGGTACAGTTGAATGCAATGATGGAGGAGCGAGCGTCTACAGACGCTCCCTCTCCCATCATTCCCCGCTCTGCCTCTGACACTGCGGGTGCGCGATGACATCATATCATCGCGCACCTGCTGTGTCCCAGGCAGACTGCAGCCGCTGAGATAGGAGCAGGAAGCAACGCAAGCAAGAGGAAAGGTGAGGACAGTGTTTTTTTTTTCTTACTGGACTGTGGGGACATTCTCGGGGGGAGGAGAGGAGAGATGCGGGCTGTGCTGTATATGCCACTGTGCGGGCTGTGCTGGATATGCCACTGTGCGGGCTGTGCTGGATATACTTCTGTGCTGTATATACCACTGTGCGGGCTGTGCTGTATATACCACTGTGCGGGCTGTGCTGGATATACCTCTGTGCTGTATATACCACTGAGCGGGCTGTGCTGTATATACCACTCTGTGGGCTGTGCTGGATATACCACTGTGCGGGCTATGCTGGATATACCACTGTGTGGGCTGTGCTGGATATACCACTGTGCGGGCTGTGCTGGATATACCACTGTGCGGGCTGTGCTGGATATACCACTGTGCGGGCTGTGCTGTATATACCACTGAGCGGGCTGTGCTGTATATACCACTGTGGGGGCTGTGCTGGATATACCACTGTGCGGGCTGAGCTGGATATACCACTGTGCGGGCTGTGCTGGATATACCACTGTGCGGGCTGTGCTGGTTATACCACTGTGCGGGCTGTGCTGGTTATACCACTGTGCAGGCTGTGCTGTATATACCCCTGTGCGGGCTGTGCTGTATATACCCCTGTGCGGGCTGTGCTGGATATACCACTGTGCGGGCTGTGCTGGTTATACCACTGTGCGGGCTGTGCTGGTTATACCACTGTGCAGGCTGTGCTGTATATACCCCTGTGCGGGCTGTGCTGTATATACCACTGTGCGGGCTGTGCTGTATATACCCCTGTGCGGGCTGTGCTGTATATACCCCTGTGTGGGCTGTGCTGTATATACCACTGAGCGGGCTGTGCTGTATATACCACTGTGCGGGCTGTGCTGGATATACCACTGTGCGGGCTGTGCTGTATATACCCCTGTGTGGGCTGTGCTGTATATACTACTGTGCGGGCTGTGCTGGATATACCACTGTGCGGGCTGTGCTGTATATACCACTGTGAGGGCTGTGCTGTATATACCACTGTGAGGGCTGTGCTGTATATACCACTGTGCGGGCTGTGCTGGATATACCACTGTGCGGGCTGTGCTGTATATACCACTGAGCGGGCTGTGCTGTATATACCACTGTGCGGGCTGTGCTGGATATACCACTGTGCAGTCTGTGCTGGATATACCTCTGTGCGGGCTGTGCTGTATATACCACTGTGTGGGCTGTGCTGGATATACCACTGTGCGGGCTGTGCTGGATATACCTCTGTGCTGTATATACCACTGAGCGGGCTGTGCTGTATATAGCACTGTGCGGGCTGTGCTGGATATACCACTGTGCGGGCTGTGCTGGATATACCACTGTGCGGGCTGTGCTGGATATACCACTGTGCGGGCTGTGCTGGATATAACCCCGGTGTGGGCTGTGCTGGATATACCACTGTGCTGGATATACCACTGTGCGGGCTGTGCTGGATATACCACTGTGTGGGCTGTGCTGGATATACCACTGTGCGGGCTGTGCTGGATATACCACTGTGCGGGCTGTGCTGGATATACCACTGTGCGGGCTGTGCTGTATATACCACTGAGCGGGCTGTGCTGTATATACCACTGTGCGGGCTGAGCTGGATATACCACTGTGCGGGCTGTGCTGGATATACCACTGTGCGGGCTGTGCTGGATATACCACTGTGCGGGCTGTGCTGTATATACCACTGTGCGGGCTGTGCTGGTTATACCACTGTGCAGGCTGTGCTGGATATACCACTGTGCGGGCTGTGCTGTATATACCCCTGTGTGGGCTGTGCTGTATATACCACTGTGCGGGCTGTGCTGGATATACCACTGTGCGGGCTGTGCTGGATATACCACTGTGCGGGCTGTGCTGTATATACCACTGTGTGGGCTGTGCTGGATATACCACTGTGCGGGCTGTGCTGGATATACCTCTGTGCTGTATATACCACTGAGCGGGCTGTGCTGTATATACCACTGTGCGGGCTGTGCTGGTTATACCACTGTGCAGGCTGTGCTGGATATACCACTGTGCGGGCTGTGCTGTATATACCCCTGTGTGGGCTGTGCTGTATATACCACTGTGCGGGCTGTGCTGTATATACTACTGTGCGGGCTGTGCTGGATATACCACTGTGCGGGCTGTGCTGTATATACCACTGTGAGGGCTGTGCTGTATATACCACTGTGCGGGCTGTGCTGGATATACCACTGTGCGGGCTGTGCTGTATATACCACTGTGCGGGCTGTGCTGTATATACCACTGTGCGGGCTGTGCTGGATATACCACTGTGCAGTCTGTGCTGGATATACCTCTGTGCGGGCTGTGCTGTATATACCACTGTGTGGGCTGTGCTGGATATACCACTGTGCGGGCTGTGCTGGATATACCTCTGTGCTGTATATACCACTGAGCGGGCTGTGCTGTATATAGCACTGTGCGGGCTGTGCTGGATATACCACTGTGCGGGCTGTGCTGGATATACCACTGTGCGGGCTGTGCTGGATATACCACTGTGTGGGCTGTGCTGGATATACCACTGTGCTGTATATACCACTGTGCGGGCTGTGCTGGATATACCTCTGTGCTGTATATACCACTGTGCGGGCTGTGCTGGATATACCACTGTGCGGGCTGTGCTGGATATACCACTGTGCGGGCTGTGCTGGATATACCACTGTGCGGGCTGTGCTGGATATACCACTGTGCGGGCTGTGCTGGATATACCACTGTGCGGGCTGTGCTGGATATACCACTGTGCGGGCTGTGCTGTATATACCACTGTGCGGGCTGTGCTGGATATACCACTGTGCGGGCTGTGCTGTATATACCACTGTGCGGGCTGTGCTGGATATACCACTGTGCGGGCTGTGCTGGATATACCACTGTGCGGGCTGTGCTGGATATACCACTGCGGGCTGTGCTGGATATACCTCTGTGCTGTATATACCACTGTGCGGGCTGTGCTGGATATACCACTGTGCGGGCTGTGCTGGATATACCACTGTGCGGGCTGTGCTGGATATACCACTGTGCGGGCTGTGCTGGATATACCACTGTGCGGGCTGTGCTGGATTTACCACTGTGCGAGCTGTGCTGGATATACCACTGTGCGGACTGTGCTGGATATACCACTGTGCGGGCTGTGCTGGATATACCACTGTGCGGGCTGTGCTGGATATACCACTGTGCTGGATATACCACTGTGCGGGCTGTGCTGGATATACTACTGTGCGGGCTGTGCTGTATATACCACTGTGCGGGCTGTGCTGTGTATGCTACTGTGTGGGCTGTGCTGTATACACTACTGTGCGGGCTGTGCTGTATATACTACTGTGTGGGCTGTGCTATCTACTATGCGGGCTTTGCTATATACTATGGGGAGTATATTATCTTCTATGGGGAGGCCATGTTATGTACTATGTGGCTGTGGTATATACTATTGTGGGGGTATATTATATTCTATGGGGGAGGTTGGGTTATATACTATGGGGGAGGTTGTGTTATATACTATGGGGGCTGCATTATATTCTATGGGGGCTACATTATATATTATGGGGAGGTGGGCTGTATTATATTCTATGGGGTTACATTATACTCTGTGGGGTGGCTGCATTATACTCTGTGGTTGCCGCATTATATTCTGTAGGGTGGTGGCTACATTATACTATATGTGGGCTGCATTATACTGTATCGAGGACTATGGGGAATACGTTATACTATATGAAGAACTATGGGGTGCGTTATACTATGGGAAGTGAATTGTACTACATGGATGACTATGGCGGTGCATTATACTATATGGAGCACTATGAGGAGTGTATTATGCTATATGGAGGACTATGAGGAGTTTATTATACTATGTGGAGGACTGAGCAGTGTATTTGAATATATGGAGGACTATAGGGAGTGTATTATACTATATGGAGGACTGTGGAGCACATTATAATATATGGAGGACTATGGGGTGTATTTTACTAAACAAGTAAAATGCTGCATATTCAGATTGTTTTTGCCGGAACAAAAATCATTGTTCTCAGCAGCACATCGCCGCTGTAAACTGTAGATTTGCTGCTGATAACATGATACTGTATGGGGATCAGTTAGTGATCTGTTAGTGATCGTTCTGTCCCATCATTCTTTCTCAGACGGTGGAAAGAGGACGGGAAACAAGCGTTGAACAACTTCAGTATTGTCGATCAAACTCATTTAGCGGCCTGAACTCAGCGCTTGTAAATACAACCGAAATGCTTTTGTGTGATGTGCAATATGTTAGCATTTTGGGCCCCATTTTAAACTTTGCATAGGCGTAGGGCCCCACTTTGCCTAAAACCGGCCCTGCCTACAAGTGTACAAAGATATTATAAAGTCACCATGTGACAAGTGGGCCTGTGTAACTTCAAATGCCAGGGCTGAATTTTAGTCCCAGTCCGGCCCTGTCCTGGAGGCTCTGTTTCAAAGGCCATCCCTGGGAATTAGGGGAGGTCAGTCCACTAGGGGGACCATTACTAACATAAAGATCATTGAAATGTCCCAAGAACATGTAATACTCTATGAATGAGCAATATAATACCAAAAAAATGTTGAACAATTTTTTGGAGGGTTAGATACCACCGAAATCTACCCAAGAATATGTCAAACTCTATGGATGAGCAATATAATACCGATACATTTTTGAACAATTTTTTTTTGAGGGTTAGATATACCACCAAAATGTACTCAAGATGTAATACTCTATGGATGAGCAATATAATACCAAATTTTTTTTTAACAATTTTCGAGGATTAGATACTACTGAAATCTAACCTTGAAGCTGTAATATTCTGTGGATGAGCAATATAATACCGATTACATTTTTGAACAATTTTTTTGATGGTTAGATACCACCGAAATGTAACCAAGAAGACGTAATACTCTCTGGATGAGCATTATAATACCAATACATTTTTTAACAATTTTTTTGAGGGTTAGATACCACCAAAATGTACCAAAGAAATGAAATACTGCGCTGCGAAATGAATTAAGCGCTGCGGAATATGTTGGCGCTATATAAATAAAAAATATTATTATAATTATTATTATTATAAATACTGTATGGATGAGTAATATAGTACCAATATATTTTTGAACAATTTTCTTGAAGGTTATATACTACCAAAATGTAACCAAGAACACGTAATACTGTGTGGATGAGAAGTATAATACCAATACATTTTTGAACAATTTTTTGAAGGGTTAAATGCCACCAAAATATACCCCAAAAATTGTAATACCCTATGAATGAGAAATGTACCCAAGAACACATAACATTGTATTCATAGGCAATATAAAATGTACACATTTTTTAGCAATTTTTTTGAGAGTTATATGCTACCGAAATGTATTCAAGAACATGTAATAATGTGTGGGTGAGCAATATAATACCGTCAATTTTTTTGAGGGTTACATACCACCGAAATCTACCCAAGAATCTGTAAATTTCAATGGATGAATAATATAATACCGATACATTTTTGAACAAGTTTTTTGAGGATTAGATACCACTGAAATCTACCCAAGAAGGCATAAATCTCTCTGGATGAGCGATATAATACCGTAAGATTTTTTAAATAATTTTTTGGGGGGTTTAGAAACCACTGAAATCTACCCAAGAAGACATAATACTTTATGGATGAGCAATATAATACCGACACATTTTTGAACAATTTTCTTGAAGGTTATATACTTCCAAAATTTACTCAAGAACATGTCATACTATGTGGATGAGAAATATAATACCGATAAATTTTTGAACAATTTTACTGAAGGTTATATACCATCAATATGTACCTAAGAACACATAATACTGTATGGATGGACAATATAATACCAATACATTTTTGAGCAATTTTTTGGAGTATGAAATACTACTGAAATGTACTCAAGAACATATAATACTGTGTGGATGAGCTTATAATACCAATATATTTATGAGCAATTTTTTTGAGTTATATGCCACCAAAATTTACCCAAGAATATATAAAACTCTCTGGATGATTAATATAATACCGATTAATTTTTTAACAATTTTTGGGAGGATTAGATACCACCAAAATCTACCCAAAAAGATGTAATACTCTATGGATGAGCAACAAAATACCGATACATTTTTGAACAATTTTCTTGAAGGTTATATAACATGGAAATATACCCCAGAACATGTAATACTCTATAGCTGGGTAACTGAATCCAGGTACACTTTTGAACCTTTTTTTGAGAGTTAGATATCACAGAAATTCACCCCAGACCATAGAGTAGTGTATGGCTGAGAAATTTAATCCAGTCAAATTTTGCAAAGCTTTTTTAGAGTGTTATATATCATAGAAATGTACCCCAAACTACAGAATACTGTATGGGTGCAAAATTTAACCTAGCAAATTTTTTTTAACACGTTTTGTGAGTTTTATATATCACAGAAATATACCCCAGACCAGGGAATAGTGTATGGGTGAGAAATTTAACACAGAAAATTTTTATTAGGTTTTTTGGAGGGTTAGATATCACAGAAATTTGCGCCAGACCACAAAATAATGTATGGGTGAGAAATATAATCCAGCCAAATGTATAATGCTTTTTTTGAGGTTTTCACCCCCCCCTCATTTGTAATGTACTAGTACCCTCTTTAAACTGTATGGATCACTAATTGAATCCAGAAATAAATTTAGAATGTAAATATTTTGAAAGTGTAGTTTATGTACTTCTAAACTCAAAAAGGCTTTGCATAAAGTGCAAAGCCAGGAAAAATTATAAGGAGGGTCATCCATGGACCCCTGAAAGACACCAACTGGCAGGCCTCATTCAAATATTTGTAAAGTGTAGTTGCTGTACCTCTATATTCTACACTCATTAAGGCTTTGCACAAAGTGCAGAGTCGGTAAAAAATTATAAGGAGGCTAATACCGTAATCCTCTTCAGATGCCGACACCTTTTTCCTCAGGAGGCTGGGGGACTGCCTCCACCTGATTTCAGGAGCCCAAGTCCCAGGGGACTGGGCTGTAAGTGACCTGGCTTTTGGTAGTGCTGGAGCCCCCAACATATAGAAATGGGCAACAGCCCTCCATATCATGCCACATCATCGACTGCTCCCACATAGGAGGTGAGGTACGCAAAGGGCAGTTCGCTCTTTCAGGGGTGGTAGTAGCCCTGTCTCACACTGCCTCAAGAAGCCTCTCCCATTGCCGTCCATTCCTCAAGAAGGGTTCATCCTGCTCCCTTCCTTCTGGGATCACACCCACTGCATACCAGCGATGTCCTTCCATTGTGAGAATCTTGACCCTGGTTCCATCCATCAGCTCTTGCAGCCTTCGAGGAAAGTGTTCTATCTCTAGTGCCCAATGGTTGAGCGAGTTCTGATGATGAGTCACAAACTTTTCACTGGACTCCTTCTCCGCTGACAGTCTTAAGTAACGACCACCCCCCCAGGGATGCCAACTCTGGATACCTTGCGGCTAGGGGGTCTGAAAACATTCATCTAGACCTTGTCCTGGCTCACCTCCTTGTCTCTTCCGACCAGCCTAGGCTCCACAGTCTGCTCACCAGTTCCTGTATATGTGTAATCGACAGGATCCAGACCACAGTCTCCTGCCACCTCTGATGTTGTGTCAGCTTCCTCTAGCTCCAATTTTCCTCTGGTCACTCACTCGGGAGTCTCGCGTGGTTCTGCCATCTTAACATAAGCATGTTACACTGTATGAATGACTAAAGCTAGGTTCACATTTGCGGTTGAGTCCTCAGCATCTCGTCCACAACAGCAAACGCATTACAAAACGCATGCAAACACATGATAACACTGCGTTTTTTATCTGCATCAACTTACGCATGATGGGTAAAAAACCGCAACATTTGCACGCGTTTGTATGCCTTTTTGCATGTGTTCGTGTTTTTTATGCGCATGCTTTTGATAGGAAAAACTGTTTCAAGAAGAATTTCCTTGAAACCAGCCACTCCAAATGGGTGTGGCTCATGGGATTTCTCTATATAGACCCTTGCACAGATGAAATCCTCACATTTTGCTCCTGTGTCAAGATGGATCTTCGCATGAAGAGTTTCTATCAGAATCTGGATTTGGATGCCAACTTATTTCTTTCCTTTGCATTTGCTTGTGAGCAAGAACAGAAAAGAAAATAACAGAGAAGATGGTGTTGGCACTTTTGGCAGCACCCGATTCTTGAACTACGACAGAGCGTTGGAGCCTACCATTCCTTATTCGGTGAGCTCCGTGAAAACCCAGAGAAATATTTCGAGTACACGAGGATGTCTCAAGACAGCTTTATGGAATTGCTGGACCATGTAAAAGGAGCCATCAGGAGGCAGGACACCCAGCTCCGTAGAGCAATTCCTGCTGAGGAACGTCTGCTGGTGACACAAAAGTACGTAATATTTAAACATTAAAGCCTGTCATAATTATTATTATTCTGCAATGCACTTAATATTTTTCCCTTTTTTTCTTTTGCTAAAACACTGTCCTAAATATTATTGTTTTAAAAGCCATGTTCTTTCTCTTTTTTTTTTCTTTCTTTCTCTGTTTTGCAAAACCCCAGTCATAAATATTATTGTTCTGATTTATTTTTTTTTCTTTCTCTTTTTGGCAGATTCCTGGCTACCTGAGGGAGCCTATCATCCCTCCATTTCCAGTTCCAGATAGGAATTTCAACACTCTCTGGGATTATCGCAGACACCTGCTGTGCTTTGTGGGATGTTCTCCGTGCTGAATTTATCCCCCTACCCACCGAGGAAATCTGACTGCAAACTGCAGACCAATTTTTTGAAATTTGTGATTTCTCCAACTGTTTGGGAGCAGTGGATGGAAAACATATCAGGATTACCAAACCGGCTGGAACTAGATCCAAGTATTTTAATTATAAAAAAAAATATTTTTCCATAGTGCTCATGGCGATTGCACCTGCAGACTATAAGTTTGTCGTTGTGGACATTGGATCTTTTGGCCATGGTAATTACTCTCAGACATATAAGAACTCGGACATGGGCCAACGGTTGTATGGGAATACTTTTAATTTCCCCCTGCAACAACCTCTTCCCAACACTCAAGGCCCGCTAATGCCATTTCTTGTGGTTGGGGATGAGGCCTTTCAGATGTGTGGAAACCTCCTGAAACCATACTCCAGTCAGGACTTGAACCACACAAAAAAGATTTTTAATTACAGACTGACCAGGGCAAGAAGAACTGTTGAATGTGCCTTTGGTATCCTTGTCTCAAAATGGCGCATTTTAGGGACATACTTTAATCTCAAAATTGAGACAGTCGATGAGGTGGTCAAGGCATGTGTGGCTCTGCACAACTACATAATGGCTAAAGGGTGACCCAACATTGAACGTGAGGAACCGGTTTCTAACCCATTGCCAGATTACCATCATCACCCTTTCAGGACAACAGTTGAAGTTGCCCAAATAAAGGATACATTTTGAGTCCAACTTTGTTTCTGAGAGTGGACGTCTGTCCTGGCAAGATGACATGGTTTAGTGTTCTTGTAATGTTGTGCAATGTTATGTACCTGTAATTATTTAAATTTACTTTAATGATTGCTGACAATAAAACACCTATAGTTAAACATCTGTTCCAAAGGTCCTCTATACTAGAATAATACTTTTTAGAGGTTAATAAGGTGATCACCGGTTCACAACTGCAGTTTTTATATAGTTCACTCGATGCATCATGCAGATTGCATGAGACAGGGATTGGATTATAACCAAATTGGGTTATGTAACCCATGCTTTACACTACACCTCTTCTCTCTGAGGTCAGTGTTATGGTAGGTGACATTGGATTAGCTCCATCGTCTCTTCAGTCAGAATTTCTATAGTTCAAAAGATTAATGCAGACTGAAGAGATGATGAAGCTAATCCACCTCATATCTTTACTCACCTGCCCGTGTGTCAGAACTAGAGCACTCGGGATGCAGAAAACACTGCATCCTGAGTGCACTAGTGCTGACACCTGGGCAGGTGAGCATTGTTGACTCCTGACCTTTTTTGCTGTATTAATATTTATTTTTTGAGGATTTTCAGTCCTCTTTGTGTTTTTGCCACCTCATAGCTCCATTACACACACAAGAAGCAATGCTGCTGTGTAAAGCAAATAAAAAAGAGGAGCTGTAGATTGTGTGTCATGCAGCTATAAGGTGGCAAAACACAGTGTGTGTACACGGCGACGTGTGTTGATGGCGCTGAAAGAGACAAAGATCAAGCAGTGATTGGGGGAAAACAACAAAAATTTATTTACAAAAAAAATAAAAAATTAACTTTTACGAACCAATGAGGGGGAAATGTTATGGATCTGGAGGGCGTGGAGCTGGGAGGATTGGCTACAGGTGGATGATGAAGGGGTTCCAGGGGAAGGATTAACTAAACTTGTGGGGTCTGGGAGGTCAACGATGGAAGTAAACACATTAGGAGTGGAAGTATGGGACGGGAGAGACACATTGGAAGGGAGAGAAAAACTGGACAACACAGACACATTGGGAGGTGAGGGTGGAGGTAGTACAACACTTCTGCTGACTTTAGTCCTTTTTACTTTCTGTCCAGTTTTCTGTGACATCCTTGTTTTTTTAGGTCTCCTTGGGAGGGTGGGAGTGGTGGGGTCAGCAGGGCGTGTATCTACTCAACCCCACCTGTTAGTGGCGGTGGACAGCCGTGCAGGTACTTCAGGTGGCCTACTGGTGGTGGTGGTGGTGGGCAGCTGTGCAGGTACTTCAGGCGGCCTACTGGTGGTGGTGGTGGTGGGCAAGCGTGCAGGATCCTCTGGCGGCCTACTAATGGTGGTGGTGATCTGCCATGCAGGAGCAGGACTTGGCATGGTGGTGTTGGAGTGAATTGCAGCAGCACCCGGCATGGTGGTGGCAGTGCAGTGGTGTGCGGCAGGACTGGGCATGGTGGCGGCCGTACAGTGGTATGCAGCAGAACTCCCTATTGATGTTAAGTGTGTAATTTGTGGCACAGGTGGAAATACCACCTGTGCCTGGTGAAAGTACCGAGTCTGCTGCATAGCCTGAACGTAAGCAGCATTGCAGGCCTGCATCACATTGAGCTGGAGTTCAGGCGTAAGGTGTTTCGACATGCTCTATATTGTTTGATAAATGGTTTGCTGGTCTCTGGAGGTCAATTTCCAAACGGTTAAGGCGTTGCTTGACATCCTGGAAAAGTGTGTTAATATGGGTCAGACCACTTTCCAGTCTATCTCCCAGCGCCTTTCTGGAAGATCGAGCTCAAGTGAATAAACTCAGGCATGAGTGACCTGTCCGAGGCCTTCTGTTGCTGGCGGGAAGAGCCCGAAAAAACCCAGCAGAGGACTGGGACAGGAGAACACCTGAAGGACCAACTGCCTGTTCTCTAGCCTGAGATGCCGACGCACTTGCTGCTTCACTGGTGGATGTCTGGGACTGGTCCGTGGCAGTTCGATGAGGGACCGCTCCAGAGGACTATCCAGGTTCGAGGGTGCTGCTACGGGTTTTGTGAAAAGAAAAGTAAAACATTACTACCAAAAAATAACAATTGTAAAAGTGCAAACTCCTGTGGAATACAAAAATTCAGATTAGTGAATACAACACAATGGAATACAACACAAAAATACTTACGTTCTCTGAGCAAGGACAGGCCTCAGGAAAACCAGCAGCCAGTGGTGCTTGTATTTCCTTATCCTTGCTGCAACACCACTGCGAACTTGGGTCTCCTGTCTCAGGTCCTTGTTGAAGCGATCCTTCATCGAACGCCAACAAGTTTTGACTTTGATCACTGTGAATAGGGGAAAAAAAAATTAGTTAAACATTGCACTTTAGGCCGGGATCACACAACCGTGTGTGTTGCGACAAACTCGCAAGAGTTTATTGCATCTCAAACGGTTGTGTGATCCCGGCCTTCAGGTTCACTGCCGCATCAGACCACACTGAAATACTTCCGAAAAGCCTTTCTGACACGTGACGTGGCGTTGTCCCAGTCAGCCATCAGTGCTTGGGCCCCCTCAGTCCACAGCCGCCGAATCACCACAGAGTCTGAATGCTGCTGCTCCCGGGTGTCCCACAGCACAACTCGCTTCTGCACCAGGGTGATGAGGAGCTCGGTCATTATCAATAAAATCCTCTCATTGTGGGAACTAGAAATGAAAAAAGACATTAATGTTGGAAAGATAAAACACTAGGGCAGAGACACACTGACGTATTTCTCTCGTGTGAGAATCGCATTGTAAAACTCGCACTGGCTGTCGGCTCTCCTGACCTGAACTTGACAGCTACATAGTAATCCATCATGCTGTCATGCTAAGGTCAGGAGAGGAGCCAGCCAGTCCCTGCAGTGCGATGCGATTATCGCAGGAGGAATACGGCAGCGAGTCTCTGCCCTTAAAACAAAAGCAGTCAAAAAGAAAAAAAGAAAAAGTCAAACGTCCCAAAAACAGTCAAGAAGAAATTAAAAAAGGCAAGAGTAACAACAACAGTCAAAAATAAATAAAAACAGTCAAGAATACTTACACGCCGTCTTGCCACCGGAGCTTGGGCCTGAGTCTGCTGCTCCTGTTCATCTGCACTGGAGGAAGGGTTCTGTAAAAATAAAAATAAATATTTTGCCACATGTGTAATAGTGACAGTGAATACTTACCAATCAGTAGCAAATGTACTCACTTCAGTCTCCGGTCCACTGTGTGAGCTTTGATCTTCAGTGGAGGACATGATGAGGAATGCTGCAAGAGAGACAGAAATGATTACAGACTGCAGGGAGAAAAACAGACAGGCAGACATATAGCTTGTATACTTACATTTTGATAGAGGCTTCCACACTTGAGGCTGCAATGCTTTTCTCGCTTCCAGAGTCTTGAGAGTAATGGACTTCCACAGCCCACACCTTCTTTTATGTTTGTTTGGGGGGTGGCTTAAAACAAGTTCCTAGACATTTTTACTCAGAAGAACGCATGCTTACGCAAGCGAACGCAAGTCCTTGAGTATGCATGCGTTCCCATAGACTGTAATGCGTTTATTTGATGCATTCCTTCCGCAAGCGTCCGCATGCGTATGGCGGCGGAAATTTGCCGCCACAAAAATCCTAGCATGGTGCGTCAGCTACGCCCAGCCGCACACCGCCAAAATACGCATGCATAAGCAAACGCGGGCTAACACATGCAAACGCATGCACCTGAGTCTATAATGTAAAAGAGAGGAAATCAAGACACATGCGGATGTATGCGTCCGAAACGCTGCGGACACAACCGCAAATGTGAAACCAGCCTAACTGAATACAGCCAAAAATGTTAACACTTTTTTGGAGTGTGATATACCACAGAAATGTACTTTTAACCCAGAAAAAAATTAAAACGCTTTTTTGGAGTGAAAAATGTCACCCAAGATCACAGAATACCGTATGAGTGAGAAATGTAACCCAGCTAAATTTTTGAATTATTTTTGGGGGTGATAGATATCACATTAATGTACCCCAGAGAATGGAATACTGTATGAGTGAGAAATTTAACCCAGCAAAAGTTTTAAATGCTTTTTTTTTTATTGTTATACATCACAAAAGTGTACAACAGACAACGGAATACTGTATGGCTGAGAAATTTAACCCAACAAAGTTTCTAAACGCTTTTTTTTTTGGAGTGTTGTATATTACAAAATATACCCCAGACCATGGAACACTATATAGTTGAGAAATGTAGCCCAGAAATTTTTTTGAATTTCTTTTGGAGCTATACAAATCAAATTAACGTACCCCAAACCACGGAATATTGTATGGGTGAGAAATTAAACCCAGCAACATTTTTTAATGCTTTTTTGAGTGTTCGATATCAAAGTGTGTTTTTTGTGCGTTATTTGCTGCGGTTTTGGCATGCTAAATTTGTCTCTTGTGAATACTGATAAAGTTCAGTGTTGGAAAAAAATGCTATTCTATAGAATCAGGTTTTAGTACAAAAAACACGGCAAAACATGATATCTACATTTTTGGTGCCTTTTTTTAATCATTTTTCACCACTCATTCATTTCAATGGGTGGAAAACGATGAAAAAACACTGAAAAAATGCTGAAAGAAGTGACATGATCTATTGTGCAAAAAACATGCAAAGCACAAAATCCTGATGACGAAAAAAACCAATGCGTGTGCATGAGATTTCCGAAACCTCATAGGTTTTGCTGGTACTGTAAAACACAGCTGAAAATTTGTATACAAAAATGCATTGAAAAACCTTAGTGTGAACTTAGCTTAAGAGTTTTTTTAAATCCATTCCTGGAAAAAATTCATAGTTGGGCAATTTGCTCATCACGAAACATAACACAAAATGAATCTAAAAACAAGACGAAGGGGACGCAGTAACTTCATTCTTCTACTTTTCCATCTTCAGCAGAAGGAACGCAACATGATAAAAATTGACCAAGTATCAATCTTTCATTTGTGCGATGACTGGGTCCTTGCTCCGACAAGGTTGTTGCCTTTGAATATTTTGTTATGTCTCTTTTCCACCACTTCAGCATTTTCGATAAGTTTTTCCAAGAACTAAAGTTCAACTTTTAGACCGATAAACACCATGTCCATCATCCAAGATAAACAGACTTAATACGTGGAGCATTTCACGTCTTTAGCTTTTATATTGTCGATGCTGACATTGGTCGTCTCGCAGGATAAATGCCATCTTTTAAGCGATTTACGGAAAAAAAAAAAAAATTTCAGAACCGACACAAAGTCATCATCATCATGCAGAAGGATTACACCTGCCCTCTCTGCTGCTTAAGTAAACATTCCTCTGATTGCCTTGTGTCTGAACTGCAGGCAAGTCAAGCAATGATTATACAATAATAAATGAACCCTGCTGTAACAAGGGAGCAATTCAGTGGATGGTCTCCGGTGACACCGGTAACTAACAGAAATAATCCAAGCCAGTTCTTCCAGGACTAGACACATGGACTGCTGAATGAGGCTTTTGAAGCTTCTGGACATCTGCTGCATATTTAAACTTTGCTCAGCCTTTAAGTTATAAAAATAACATTCACCAGCACAAATGGATGTAAGAAAGCGGGGCATGAAACAACACGGAAACCCTCATACATATTCACCCACCGTGTGTTTATAGCAAGAATGTCAAGGAAATCTAGAACATGTAACATATGTAAAATGATTATACCAGTCCAGATAGAAATCCTTCTACATAGGGGCAGTATTACAGCAGTTATATTCTTCTACATAGGGGCAGTATTATAGTAGTTATATTCTTGTACATAGGGGCAGTATTATAGTAGTTATATTCTTGTACATAGGAGCAGTATTACAGCAGTTATATTCTTGTATATAGGAGCAGTATTATAGTAGTTATATTCTTGTACATAGGAGGCAGTATTATAGTAGTTATATTCTTGTACATAGGGGCAGTATTATAGTAGTTATATTCTTGTACATAGGAGGCAGTATTATAGTAGTTATATTCTTGTACATAGGGGCAGTATTGTAGTAGTTATACTCTTGTACATAGGGGACAGTATTATAGTAGTTATATTCTTGTACATAGGAGCAGTATTATAGTAGTTATATTCTTCTACATAGGGGCAGTATTATAGTAGTTATATTCTTGTACATAGGAGCAGTATTATAGTAATTATATTCTTGTACATGGGGGCAATATTATAGTAGTTATATTCTTGTACATAGGGGCAGTATTATAGTAGTTATATTCTTGTACATAGGGGGCAGTATTATAGTAGTTATATTCTTGTACATAGGAGGCAGTATTATAGTAGTTATATTCTTGTACATAGGAGGCAGTATTATAGTAGTTATATTCTTGTACATAGGGGCAGTATTATAGTAGTTATATTCTTGTACATAGGGGGCAGTATTATAGTAGTTATATTCTTGTACATAGGGGCAGTATTATAGTAGTTATATTCTTGTACATAGGAGGCAGTATTATAGTAGTTATATTCTTGTACATAGGGGCAGTATTATAGTAGTTATATTCTTGTACATAGGAGGCAGTATTATAGTAGTTATATTCTTGTACATAGGGGCAGTATTGTAGTAGTTATACTCTTGTACATTGGAGGCAGTATTATAGTAGTTATATTCTTGTACATAGGAGCAGTATTATAGTAGTTATATTCTTGTACATAGGAGCAGTATTATAGTAGTTATATTCTTCTACATAGGGGCAGTATTATAGTAGTTATATTCTTGTACATAGGAGGCAGTATTATAGTAGTTATATTCTTGTACATAGGGGCAGTATTATAGTAGTTATATTCTTGTACATAGGAGGCAGTATTATAGTAGTTATATTCTTGTACATAGGGGCAGTATTGTAGTAGTTATACTCTTGTACATAGGGGACAGTATTATAGTAGTTATATTCTTGTACATAGGAGCAGTATTATAGTAGTTATATTCTTCTACATAGGGGCAGTATTATAGTAGTTATATTCTTGTACATAGGAGCAGTATTATAGTAATTATATTCTTGTACATGGGGGCAATATTATAGTAGTTATATTCTTGTACATAGGGGCAGTATTATAGTAGTTATATTCTTGTACATAGGGGGCAGTATTATAGTAGTTATATTCTTGTACATAGGAGGCAGTATTATAGTAGTTATATTCTTGTACATAGGAGGCAGTATTATAGTAGTTATATTCTTGTACATAGGGGCAGTATTATAGTAGTTATATTCTTGTACATAGGGGGCAGTATTATAGTAGTTATATTCTTGTACATAGGGGCAGTATTATAGTAGTTATATTCTTGTACATAGGAGGCAGTATTATAGTAGTTATATTCTTGTACATAGGGGCAGTATTATAGTAGTTATATTCTTGTACATAGGAGGCAGTATTATAGTAGTTATATTCTTGTACATAGGGGCAGTATTGTAGTAGTTATACTCTTGTACATTGGAGGCAGTATTATAGTAGTTATATTCTTGTACATAGGAGCAGTATTATAGTAGTTATATTCTTGTACATAGGAGCAGTATTATAGTAGTTATATTCTTCTACATAGGGGCAGTATTATAGTAGTTATATTCTTGTACATAGGAGCAGTATTATAGTAATTATATTCTTGTACATAGGGGCAGTATTATAGTAGTTATATTCTTGTACATAGGAGGCAGTATTATAGTAGTTATATTCTTGTACATAGGGGCAGTATTGTAGTAGTTATACTCTTGTACATTGGAGGCAGTATTATAGTAGTTATATTCTTGTACATAGGAGCAGTATTATAGTAGTTATATTCTTGTACATAGGAGCAGTATTATAGTAGTTATATTCTTCTACATAGGGGCAGTATTATAGTAGTTATATTCTTGTACATAGGAGCAGTATTATAGTAATTATATTCTTGTACATAGGGGCAGTATTATAGTAGTTATATTCTTGTACATAGGAGCAGTATTATAGTAGTTATATTCTTGTACATAAGGGCAGTATTATAGTAGTTATATTCTTGTACATAGGGGCAGTATTATAGTAGTTATATTCTTGTACATAGGGGCAGTATTATAGTAGTTATATTCTTGTACATAGGGAGCAGTATTATAGTAGTTATATTCCTGTACATAGGAGCAGTATTATAGTAGTTATATTCTTGTACATAGGAGCAGTATTATAGTAGTTATATTCTTGTACATAGGAGGCAGTATTATAGTAGTTATATTCTTGTACATAGGGGCAGTATTATAGTAGTTATATTCTTGTACATAGGAGGCAGTATTATAGTAGTTATATTCTTGTACATAGGGGCAGTATTGTAGTAGTTATACTCTTGTACATAGGGGACAGTATTATAGTAGTTATATTCTTGTACATAGGAGCAGTATTATAGTAGTTATATTCTTCTACATAGGGGCAGTATTATAGTAGTTATATTCTTGTACATAGGAGCAGTATTATAGTAATTATATTCTTGTACATAGGGGCAGTATTATAGTAGTTATATTCTTGTACATAGGAGGCAGTATTATAGTAGTTATATTCTTGTACATAGGGGCAGTATTGTAGTAGTTATACTCTTGTACATTGGAGGCAGTATTATAGTAGTTATATTCTTGTACATAGGAGCAGTATTATAGTAGTTATATTCTTGTACATAGGAGCAGTATTATAGTAGTTATATTCTTCTACATAGGGGCAGTATTATAGTAGTTATATTCTTGTACATAGGAGCAGTATTATAGTAATTATATTCTTGTACATAGGGGCAGTATTATAGTAGTTATATTCTTGTACATAGGGGCAGTATTATAGTAGTTATATTCTTGTACATAGGGGCAGTATTATAGTAGTTATATTCTTGTACATAGGAGCAGTATTATAGTAGTTATATTCTTGTACATAGGGGCAGTATTATAGTAGTTATATTCTTGTACATAGGGGCAGTATTATAGTAGTTATATTCTTGTACATAGGGGCAGTATTATAGTAGTTATATTCTTGTACATAGGGAGCAGTATTATAGTAGTTATATTCCTGTACATAGGAGCAGTATTATAGTAGTTATATTCTTGTACATAGGAGCAGTATTATAGTAGTTATATTCTTGTACATAGGAGGCAGTATTATAGTAGTTATATTCTTGTACATAGGGGCAGTATTATAGTAGTTATATTCTTGTACATAGGAGGCAGTATTATAGTAGTTATATTCTTGTACATAGGGGCAGTATTGTAGTAGTTATACTCTTGTACATAGGGGACAGTATTATAGTAGTTATATTCTTGTACATAGGAGCAGTATTATAGTAGTTATATTCTTCTACATAGGGGCAGTATTATAGTAGTTATATTCTTGTACATAGGAGCAGTATTATAGTAATTATATTCTTGTACATGGGGGCAGTATTATAGTAGTTATATTCTTGTACATAGGGGCAGTATTATAGTAGTTATATTCTTGTACATAGGGGGCAGTATTATAGTAGTTATATTCTTGTACATAGGAGGCAGTATTATAGTAGTTATATTCTTGTACATAGGAGGCAGTATTATAGTAGTTATATTCTTGTACATAGGGGCAGTATTATAGTAGTTATATTCTTGTACATAGGGGGCAGTATTATAGTAGTTATATTCTTGTACATAGGGGCAGTATTATAGTAGTTATATTCTTGTACATAGGAGGCAGTATTATAGTAGTTATATTCTTGTACATAGGGGCAGTATTATAGTAGTTATATTCTTGTACATAGGAGGCAGTATTATAGTAGTTATATTCTTGTACATAGGGGCAGTATTGTAGTAGTTATACTCTTGTACATTGGAGGCAGTATTATAGTAGTTATATTCTTGTACATAGGAGCAGTATTATAGTAGTTATATTCTTGTACATAGGAGCAGTATTATAGTAGTTATATTCTTCTACATAGGGGCAGTATTATAGTAGTTATATTCTTGTACATAGGAGCAGTATTATAGTAATTATATTCTTGTACATAGGGGCAGTATTATAGTAGTTATATTCTTGTACATAGGAGGCAGTATTATAGTAGTTATATTCTTGTACATAGGGGCAGTATTATAGTAGTTATATTCTTGTACATAGGAGGCAGTATTATAGTAGTTATATTCTTGTACATAGGGGCAGTATTATAGTAGTTATATTCTTGTACATAGGAGGCAGTATTATAGTAGTTATATTCTTGTACATAGGGTCAGTATTATAGTAGTTATATTCTTGTACATAGGAGCAGTATTATAGTAATTATATTCTTGTACATAGGGGCAGTATTATAGTAGTTATATTCTTGTACATAGGAGGCAGTATTATAGTAGTTATATTCTTGTACATAGGGGCAGTATTGTAGTAGTTATACTCTTGTACATTGGAGGCAGTATTATAGTAGTTATATTCTTGTACATAGGAGCAGTATTATAGTAGTTATATTCTTGTACATAGGAGCAGTATTATAGTAGTTACATTCTTCTACATAGGGGCAGTATTATAGTAGTTATATTCTTGTACATAGGAGCAGTATTATAGTAATTATATTCTTGTACATAGGGGCAGTATTATAGTAGTTATATTCTTGTACATAGGAGCAGTATTATAGTAGTTATATTCTTGTACATAGGGGCAGTATTATAGTAGTTATATTCTTGTACATAGGGGCAGTATTATAGTAGTTATATTCTTGTACATAGGGGCAGTATTATAGTAGTTATATTCTTGTACATAGGGAGCAGTATTATAGTAGTTATATTCCTTTACATAGGAGCAGTATTATAGTAGTTATATTCTTGTACATAGGAGCAGTATTATAGTAGTTATATTCTTGTACATAGGAGGCAGTATTATAGTAGTTATATTCTTGTACATAGGGGCAGTATTATAGTAGTTATATTCTTGTACATAGGAGGCAGTATTATAGTAGTTATATTCTTGTACATAGGGGCAGTATTGTAGTAGTTATACTCTTGTACATAGGGGACAGTATTATAGTAGTTATATTCTTGTACATAGGAGCAGTATTATAGTAGTTATATTCTTCTACATAGGGGCAGTATTATAGTAGTTATATTCTTGTACATAGGAGCAGTATTATAGTAATTATATTCTTGTACATAGGGGCAGTATTATAGTAGTTATATTCTTGTACATAGGAGGCAGTATTATAGTAGTTATATTCTTGTACATAGGGGCAGTATTGTAGTAGTTATACTCTTGTACATTGGAGGCAGTATTATAGTAGTTATATTCTTGTACATAGGAGCAGTATTATAGTAGTTATATTCTTGTACATAGGAGCAGTATTATAGTAGTTATATTCTTCTACATAGGGGCAGTATTATAGTAGTTATATTCTTGTACATAGGAGCAGTATTATAGTAATTATATTCTTGTACATAGGGGCAGTATTATAGTAGTTATATTCTTGTACATAGGGGCAGTATTATAGTAGTTATATTCTTGTACATAGGGGCAGTATTATAGTAGTTATATTCTTGTACATAGGAGCAGTATTATAGTAGTTATATTCTTGTACATAGGGGCAGTATTATAGTAGTTATATTCTTGTACATAGGGGCAGTATTATAGTAGTTATATTCTTGTACATAGGGGCAGTATTATAGTAGTTATATTCTTGTACATAGGGAGCAGTATTATAGTAGTTATATTCCTGTACATAGGAGCAGTATTATAGTAGTTATATTCTTGTACATAGGAGCAGTATTATAGTAGTTATATTCTTGTACATAGGAGGCAGTATTATAGTAGTTATATTCTTGTACATACGGGCAGTATTATAGTAGTTATATTCTTGTACATAGGAGGCAGTATTATAGTAGTTATATTCTTGTACATAGGGGCAGTATTGTAGTAGTTATACTCTTGTACATAGGGGACAGTATTATAGTAGTTATATTCTTGTACATAGGAGCAGTATTATAGTAGTTATATTCTTCTACATAGGGGCAGTATTATAGTAGTTATATTCTTGTACATAGGAGCAGTATTATAGTAATTATATTCTTGTACATGGGGGCAGTATTATAGTAGTTATATTCTTGTACATAGGGGCAGTATTATAGTAGTTATATTCTTGTACATAGGGGGCAGTATTATAGTAGTTATATTCTTGTACATAGGAGGCAGTATTATAGTAGTTATATTCTTGTACATAGGAGGCAGTATTATAGTAGTTATATTCTTGTACATAGGGGCAGTATTATAGTAGTTATATTCTTGTACATAGGGGGCAGTATTATAGTAGTTATATTCTTGTACATAGGGGCAGTATTATAGTAGTTATATTCTTGTACATAGGAGGCAGTATTATAGTAGTTATATTCTCGTACATAGGGGCAGTATTATAGTAGTTATATTCTTGTACATAGGAGGCAGTATTATAGTAGTTATATTCTTGTACATAGGGGCAGTATTGTAGTAGTTATACTCTTGTACATTGGAGGCAGTATTATAGTAGTTATATTCTTGTACATAGGAGCAGTATTATAGTAGTTATATTCTTGTACATAGGAGCAGTATTATAGTAGTTATATTCTTCTACATAGGGGCAGTATTATAGTAGTTATATTCTTGTACATAGGAGCAGTATTATAGTAATTATATTCTTGTACATAGGGGCAGTATTATAGTAGTTATATTCTTGTACATAGGAGGCAGTATTATAGTAGTTATATTCTTGTACATAGGGGCAGTATTATAGTAGTTATATTCTTGTACATAGGAGGCAGTATTATAGTAGTTATATTCTTGTACATAGGGGCAGTATTATAGTAGTTATATTCTTGTACATAGGAGGCAGTATTATAGTAGTTATATTCTTGTACATAGGGTCAGTATTATAGTAGTTATATTCTTGTACATAGGAGCAGTATTATAGTAGTTATATTCTTGTACATAGGGAGAAGTATTATAGTAGTTATATTCTTGTACATAGGAGTATTATAGTAGTTATATTCTTGTACATAGGAGGCAGTATTATAGTAGTTATATTCTTGTACATAGGGGCAGTATTATAGTAGATATATTCTTGTTTATAGGGAGCAGTATTATAGTAGTTATATTCTTGTACATAGGAGCAGTATCATAGTAGTTATATTCTTGTACATAGGAGCAGTATTATAGTAGTTATATTCTTGTACATAGGAGCAGTATTATAGTAGTTATATTCTTGTACATAGGGGCAATATTATAGTAGATATATTCCCACCTTCGCCACACCTCTGGAATCTCCGGTCCAGGCGTCCGAGCCACATGATACCATGGAGGTGTCATGAGCGGTATCTAAGTCCCTGATCGCTCGTGCACTCAAGGTCTGTCATGTCTACCGGCGATCAGGACATCTTGCCTCCAGATGTTCCCAGCGGTTGGGAAAACGTCAGCGTCTAGTGGATGTAGGAGGTACACTAGACACGGCGATGTTTTCCTCTAAACTGTCCTTCAAAGGGACAATCACCTTTGGCCCATCCACTCTTACAGTCAAGCTTTGTGTGGATTCCGGGGTGGAGGGGAGTTTTATGTTTATGTCCTCTGCCTTCGCCCAACGCCACGCAATACCCCTGGTGATGCTCGCCAAGCCGATGACACAATATTCTTTCCCTGAGGAAGCCGCCATCTGGGCGGCGATACGCGTGGGAGCCTACCCACAGGTTGCTTCTCCATTTCACACAAACTTTCATTCATGGTCATAGCTTTGGACTCTTGGTATGATGGGGTTTTTTGGGATTGAGGTTTTCTTTTTGGGCTTTTTCATTTTGTAGCTCTCCCTCTCCCTTCCCCCCGCGGGCCACATGTGTTCATTTGTAAATTATCTTTTGAGCTATATCTCAGACTCCATCTTTGGCACATGTTTTTCAGGGCTTTTTCTTTGTATTTTATGACCATGATGTGTATATTATTGCAGTTGTTTTGCACATGAATTATGAACCTTATGTTGGTGGCTATGGTATTGCAACATTGACACCATACGATTGAGTGGTTATTTACTCTTGTATTTTTTCTGTGTGGATAGATCTTTCTGATCATTTTCATTGAGAGTAGCACATTTTCTGTGGAGTGTCATTTTCCCTACCATAGGATTTGACAATCATTTCAGCATAGGCATGTTGTTGTTTCTGCATTTTTTGCAATTTTAAATGTTTTTAAGTGTTTTGTGTCATCATTCTTTGCATGCATGTATATGCAGTTCTTGAGGTTCATTGTCAATATAAAATATATATCTTTAATATTTATAACTGTTTGGAGGTGTTCCTTTATATATGGGCATGATCTTCTTCTTGTTGTTTTTTTCACGCCAAGCCGATGACTGTACGAGTGGTGAATGGGTCGACTCTGCCCTCATGAATAACACACCAGACCATCCCATTTACTTTTTCCATGTCTCCATCCCATCAGGAGATTATCTCCCTGCTAGTTATTCCCAACGGAATTGATGAGGTTCTGTTAGGGATACCATGGCTACGCTACCACTCTCCTCATATAGAGTGGTCCTCTGGGAGAATTCTGGGATGGAGTGAATCTTGTGAGGGTAGATGTCTGAGGGAGTGCGTTCAGGTTGCTACTACTGAAGTACCCGCAGATCTTTCTTCTCTCCCCAAGCACTATTGGTCCTATGCGGACGCGTTCTCCAAGAGGGCTGCGGAGACCCTTCCACCCCACTGCCCCTATGACTGTCCTATTGACCTCTCGCCTGGTGCAGAGCCTCCGCGGGGTCGAGTCTATCCCCTATCTCTCCCCGAGATGAAGGCGATGACCCAATACATTCAGGAGAATCTGGCAAGAGGATCCATTAGGAAGTCAGTGTCCCCTGCAGGGGCGGGGTTCTTCTTCGTGCAGAAGAAGATCGGAGAACTACGTCCATGCATAGATTACAGGGGTCTTAGCGCAATCACCGTTAAGAACAAATACCCTCTGCCTCTGATATCTGAGCTATTCGATAGGTTGCGGGGAGCGAGGGTATTTACTAAGCTTGATCTGCGGGGTGCTTACAATCTGATTCACATCCGTGAGGGGGGCGAATGGAAGACGGCATTTAACACCAGGGTCGGGCACTATGAATACCTGGTGATGCCCTTCGGGCTCTGTAATGCTCCTGCCGTTTTCCAAGACTTTTTGAATGATATCTTCCAGGATATGCTCACACCTCGGTCGTAGTCTATCTGGATGATATTCTCATCTACTCTCCAGATATAGACTCCCACTTGAGAGATGTTTGAAAAGTCTTCGACCTCCTACGGGCAAACTCCCTCTATGCCAAGTTGGAGAAGTGTGTGTTTGAGCAGGATTCCTTGCCTTTCCTTGGCTATATCATCTCCTCCCAGGGATTGGCTATGGATCCTGCCAAGCTACAGGCTGTGATGCACTGGCAGGAACCCCATTCTCTCAAAGCGGTGCAGCGCTTTATAGGGTTCAATAACTATTATCGCCAGTTCATTCCTCACTTCTCAACTTTGGTAGCTCCCTTGGTAGCCCTCACTAAGAAGGGAGCAAATCCCAAATTGTGGTCGGAGGAGGTCTTTAAGGCCTTCCTCTCTATTAAGTCTCATTTTGCTAGCGCTCCCATCCTGCATCTCCCCGATGTCGATAAACCATTTATAATGGAGGTGGATGCCTCATCCGTCGGTGCTAAAGCAGTCCTCTTCCAAAAGGATACTCAAGTTCGGAAGCATCCTTGCTTCTCTTTCTCCAAGATCTTCACACCAGCGGAGAGGAATTATTCCATCGGGGAAAGGGAGTTGCTAGCTATGAAGTTGGCCTTCTCGGAGTGGAGACACCTCCTGCAGAGGGCTCGTTTTCCCTTCCAAGTGTACACCGACCACAAAAATTTGGTTTATTTACTGATTGCCCAGCGGCTAAACTCAGGCTAGATGGTCCTTGTTCTTCTCCCGCTTCCACTTCACCCTCCATTATCTTTCCGGGGAGAAGAACATCTGTGCCGACGCTCTCTCTCCCGCTCCGTAGAGTCATCAGTAGAAGAGGAGGAAGAGGAGCCTCGGTTAATTGGCCCTTCGGAGAACCTGAGGACCGTGGCCCCGGTTTCGCTAGAGTCTCTGCCCCCGGGCAAGACCTTTGTGCCATCTAATTTGCGACCGGAGGTTCTATCTTGGGCTTGCTCGTCCAGGGTGGGTGGACATTTTGGGACCAAGAGGACATCTGAGCTTCTGGTGAGGACTTACTGGTGACCGCATATGGCCCGTGACGTCGGAGACTATATTCGGGTGTGTGTCTCCTGCGCCAAGAATAAGTCTCCTCGACAACTGCCTGCTGGGCTACTTTACCCCCCTGCCAGTGGCAGACAGGACCTGGGAAATGGTGGGATGGACTTTGTGGTGGGCTTACCCAAGTCCCGTAGCTGCACAATCATTTAGGTAGTCACCGACCATTTTTGGTGCACTTGGTGCCTCTTCCACGACTACCTTCTACACGGGCCTTGGTGGCGTTGTTTATTAAGCATGTTTTCCGCCTACATGGTATGCCAGACAAAATTGTCAGTGACCGGGGTCCCCAGTTTAGCTTTGTCATCCTCTCAGCATCAAGCTGAATTTCTCTTCAGCATACCATCCCGAGATGAATGGGCTGGTAGAGAGGGCCAACCAGACCCTGGTCACATACCTGCAACATTTTGTCTCAGCCAGGCAGGATGACTGGGCATCCTTGCTACCATGGGCAGAGCTTGAGTTGAACAACGCCGTAGCAGACTCCACTGGGCAGACCCCATTCCTCCTTAATTACGGCCAGCATCCGCAGGTTCCTGTACCCATGCTTGTGTCTTCCTCCGAATCCAGGGTGGCAGACTGGGCTGTGGAGGCACATGACATTTTGGATCGCACACAGGATGCTCTCCGGGCCTCCAAGGAGGGAATGAGGGTCTCCGCCGATGCACATCGGCGTCCCGTTCCGACCTTTGCTCCTGGCGATTTAGTGTGGCTCTCCGCCTGTAACATCAGGCTGCGAGTTGAGTCCACTAAGTTTGCGCCTCGCTACCTAGGTCCCTTCAAGGTCCTGGAACAAGTTAATCCTGTGGTCTACCGTTCGGCCCTTCCTCCATGCCTAGGCATCACCGACACCTTTCATGTGTCCCTTCTAAAACCCCTCCACATGTCCCGGGTTTCGGAGTCATCTGCTGGGACATCAGGTTTGTCCACGGACGAATAAGAGGTGAACACCGTCATAGGGTGTAAGGTGGTATGTGGCAAAAAATTCTATTTGGTGGATTGGAAGGGTCATGGCCCAGAGGACAGGTCCTGGGAGCCTGTTGAGCACATTTGGGCTCCACAGCTCATTCCTGCCTTCGAGCATAGCAAGGCCCAAGGAGGGGGGGCAATGTTATGTGTCAAGTTAGGGTCACATGCTCAGGTCCTGTAGCAGCTCCTATTGGACAACTAGGAAGGTCCTGGAGAGCTTCCGCTATTAAAGGTTCGCATGGCCACACGGCCATGCACTAGTATAAACTTATTAACGTGTGTGTGTGGATGTATGCCTATAAGTTATAATCTTGTGCATAGGGACAGTATTAAAGTACCGTATATACTCGAGTATAAGCCGAGATTTTCAGCCCAAATTTTTGGGCTGAAAGTGCCCCTCTCGGCTTATACTCGAGTCACGGTCGGCGGTGGGGTCGGCGGGTGAGGGGGAGAGGGCGCTGAGGCATACTCACCTAGTCCCGGCGCTCCTGGCGCTCCCCCTGCCCATCACACGGTATTCGGTGCCGCCGCTCTTCCCCTGTTCAGCGGTCACGTGGGACCGCTCATTAGAGAAATGAATATGGACTCCACTCCCATAGGGGTGGAGCCGCAAATTCATTTCTCTAATCAGTGGTGCTGGTGACCGCTGATAGAGGAAGAGCTGCGGCACCCAAAGACAGTGTGACAGGCAGGGGGAAGGAGCGGGACGCCGGGAGCAGGTGAGTATTTTATACTCACCTGTCCACGTTCCAACCGCCGGGCGCTGCTCAGTCTTCGCGTCCTCTTGTTCTGACTGTGCAGGTCAGAGGGCGCTATGACGCATATAGTGTGCACGCCGCCCTCTGCCTGATCAGTCAGTGCGGAGAGACGCCGGGACGGGAACTGGGGAGCTGCAAGCAAGAGAGGTGAGTATGTGTTTTTTTTTTTTTATTGCAGCAGCAGCAGCGTTATACATGGCACAGATTTATGTGGAGCATCTATGGGGCAACGGTGCAGAGCATTATATATGGCACAGATTTATATGGCACATCTATGGGGCAACAGTGCAGAGCACTATATATGGCACAGATTTATATGGCACATCTATGGGGCAACGGTGCAGAGCACTATATATGGCACAGCTTTATATGGCACATCTATGGGGCAACGGTGCAGAGCACTATATATGGCACAGCTTTATATGGCACATCTATGGGGCAACGGTGCAGAGCACTATATATGGCACAGCTTTATATGGCACATCTATGGGGCAACGGTCCACAGCACTATATATGGCACAGATTTATATGGCACATCTATGGGGCCATAATGAACAGTGCAGAGCATATATGGCACAGCTTTATAAAAAGCATCTATGGGGCAATAATGAACAGTGCAGAGCATATATGGCACAGCTTAATAAGGAGCATCTATGGGGCAATAATGAACAGTGCAGAGCATATATGGCACAGCTTTATAAGGAGCATCTATGGGGCCATAATTAACAGTGCAGAGCATATATGGCACAGCTTTATATGGAGCATCTATGGGGCCATAATGAACAGTGCAGAGCATATAAGGCACAGCTTTATAAAGAGCATCTATGGGCCATAATGAACAGTGCAGAGCATATAAGGCACAGCTTTATATGGAGCATCTATGGGGCCATAATGAACGGTGCAGAGCATTCTATATGGCACAGCTATATATGGAGCATCTATGGGGCAATAATGAACAGTGCAGAGCATATATGGCACAGCTTTATAAGGAGCATCTATGGGGCCATAATGAACAGTGCAGAGCATATATGGCACAGCTTTATATGGAGCATCTATGGGGCCATAATGAACAGTGCAGAGCATATAAGGCACAGCTTTATAAGGAGCATCTATGGGCCATAATGAACAGTGCAGATCATATAAGGCACAGCTTTATATGGAGCATCTATGGGGCCATAATGAACGGTGCAGAGCATTCTATATGGCACAGCTATATATGGAGCATCTATGGGGCAATAATCAACGGTATGGAGCATTATATATGGCACAGCTTTATATGGAACCTCCTTTGGGGCAATAATGAACGGTATGGAGCATCTATTTTTATTTTTGAAATTCACCGGTAGCTGCTGTATTTTCCACCCTAGGCTTATACTCGACTCAATACGTTTTCCCAGTTTTTTGTGGCAAAATTAGGGGGGTTGGCTTACACTCGGGTCGGCTTATACTCGAGTATATACGGTAGTTATATTCTTGTACATAGGGTCATTATTATAGTAGTTATATTCTTGTGCATAAGGGCAGTATTATAGTACTTATATTCTTATACATAGGGGCAGTATTATAGTAGTTATATTCTTGAACATAGGAGCAGTATTATAGCAGTTATATTCTTGTACATAGGGGGCAGTATTACAGCAGTTATATTCTTGTACATAGGGACAGTATTATAGTAGTTGTATTCTTATACATAGGGGGCAGTATTACAGCAGTTATATTCTTGTACATAGGGACAGTATTATAGTAGTTATATTCTTATACATAGGGGCAGTATTATAGCAGTTATATTCTTGTACATAGGGGTGTCAGGACTCTGAACATTTTTTACCTTTTGTGCATTACTGCCCTTTTCCAAGATGGTGTCTTTGGTCTCATGTGCACTGTGTCTCCTGCTATAAAACTCCACCCCAGCCTTCAGTCTGTGCTAGAGTATTCTGCCTTGCATCCAGCTCCTGACCTCTGGTGACTCCCTGGCTATATACCTGCTCCTGTGAACCTGTGTGGTGATTCTGCTACTCTGCTCTGAGTTCCTGCTGCATACACAAGTTTCCAGTAATCCTCCTTCATCTGCTGCTCGTGTTACTTCCATCTGCATTTGCTGGTCATGTAAGCTGTTGCTGCTTTGCATTAACCTGAGACTATTAACCAGGCCTCCCTGGTTGAGCTAAGATATGATTTAAACTGCCTAATAAGCATATCTATCTGTGCCTGGACTAAGACAAGGATTTATTCATGTCAAGTATCCTCAAGAATAACTGTGCTTCATAGACTTTCTGCTTGATTGCATTTTCCTCTGAAGTTTCCTATAGACTGCTAAGCTGCGTTTATTATTTGCACCAAGTGTTGTGGACTTTAGTTTCTCTCTGCACCTGTTTGAATCACCGAGTGATAATATAGACTTTACCACTTATAAAACTGTGTCCTGTAGTTGTCTTGTTCCACGCAAAGAGTCTTCTGAGTTATCCCCTATAATTATTACAGGATACTCTAGCCTTAAAAAAAAAAGGAGACTGCTGGAACAATGACTGCAGAAAGCAAATTAGAGCAGGTGTTTTCCATAATTAGATCACTGCAGAAAGATGTGGAAGGTCTGCAAAAGAAGTTTGAACACAATCAACAAGTGTTTGGACAAACTTTGCAGGACTTGAGCAACCGCATGGCAGCCCAGGAAAACAAACTTGCTGGCATAGAGTCCCAGTATGGACGGGCTTTTCAGGACATAAGCACGCAAATAGCTGCACAAGTGACTTTACCCTCTGGGCAACCGCCACCAGCTAGCCCACCTAAGTTGCCTCCATTCAGATTTAATGGTGATCGCGACAAATTTCGTGGCTTTGTGAATCAATGTATGCTATATTTTGATGTGCATGCTGACCGTTTTCCTACTGATAGATCCAAAGTATTGTGTGTAATAATGCTACTGACCTCACGAGTGCTCGCCTGGGCAAATCCGATGATTGAGTCTCGTGACCCATGGTTAAATGACTTGGATGATTTCTTGGCCGCTATGGCATTAATGTTTGATGACCATAATCGCCGTGCAACCGCTGAATCTGCTTTGTTGTCTTTACACCAGGCTAAACGTTCTGTTATTGAGTATGCTACTGAATTCAGGAGATTAGCGGTAGATACCAATTGGGACAGTTATGCACAATTGCCTATTTTTAAAAGAGGTCTGTCTAGTATTGTAAAAGATGAACTAGCTCGCTCAGAGTCACCACAAGCACTAGAGACATTTATACAGCATTGTGTGCGCATAGACATTCGCCTTACTGAGCGTAGGCAGGAGAAATTTGCTGCATATAACCGTGTTTCTAACTTTTCCCTTCCTTCCAAAGAGCCTGCAGGTAAAACCTCTCGGGAGGTGGAGGAGGTGCCCATGCAAATTGATTCCGTTCAGAGGCGCGAGATCAATGAGCGCCGGGAGCATCGCCTGCGTGAAAGTCTATGTTTCTACTGCGGCCAGTCTGACCACTTCTTGATCAATTGTCCTAAGTGTCCTAGATGGCCTAACAAGGTGCTAGCAGCAATAGGGGCGTATGACAACTGTGATGATGAATCTGACATCTCTGAATGTAGCCTGCCTTTAAACGCTGTATTCCATTCACTTTCTATGATTTCACCCCCCAAGGAGCTGAAGGAAAAGAACTCTCACTGTTCTCTCCCTATTAAGATCCTGTGTTCAGGACAGTGTACCGTATTTTCCGGCGTATAAGACGACTGGGCGTATAAGACGACCCCCCAACTTTACCAGTTAAAATATAAAATCTTCTTAAAAGTCGGGGGTCTTCTTATACACCCTATGTCGTCTTATAGGGCCGGTGAATATGTGCCTTTTGGGGGGGGGGGGAGTGATCCTGATGACGAGGGGGCGTCTCACAGGAAAGTGAGTATCCCCCATTACCTTATCGTAGCGGTGCAGCGTGGGGGTCTCAGTGCTGGGAGTGGCGGCGGCGGCTGCTGTGCTCTGGTGCGGCGGCTGCTGTGCTCTGGTGCGGCGGCTGCTGTGCTCTGGTGCGGCGGCTCCTCTTCTGTGTGGGGCCTCTGTGCTGTGCGGTGGCGGTGGCGGCGGCATATCTTTATCCAGTTGGGGCTCCTCCGGCATCTCCTTAGCCCTGGAGGCCCCGCCGCAAATCCATGAGTGCAATGCAGCGGCCATTTTCCCGGAGGCAGCTCAATAGGTGCGATGCGGTGGCCTCCGGGAAAATGGCCGCTGCTCAGATTCAGATCTCGTCCCGAAATCTCGGGACACGAGATCTGAATCTGAGCAGCGGCCATTTTCCCGGAGGCCACCACATTGCACCGATGGAGTTGCGGCGGGGCCTCCAGGGCTAAGGAGATGCCGGAGGAGCCCCAACTGGATAAAGATACGCCGCTGCCGCCGCCACCTCACAGCACAGAGGCCCCACACAGAAGAGGAGCCGCCGCACCAGAACACAGCAGCCGCCGCCGCTCCCAGCACTGACACCCCCACGCTGCACCGCTAGGATAAGGTAATGGGGATTACTCACTTTCCTGTGAGACGCCCCCTCGTCATCAGGATCACTCCCCCTCCCCACCCACCATATACACCGGCGTACAAGTCGATTCCCGGCGTATAAGACGACCCCCGACTTTTAAGAATATTTTCGGGGGTTAAAAAGTCGTCTTATACGCCGGAAAATACGGTATTTCCAGTTCAGCTATGATTGACTCTGGTGCAGGTGGCAATTTCATGGATATCGCATTTGCCAAAGAACATGGTATTAAAATTCAGCAAAGAGCCTCTCCAATTACCATGGAAACAGTGCATGGGTCACCTTTAATCTCTGGGCCTGTGGATCAGGAGACCGTACCCCTTGAAATTTTGTTGGAGCCTAAGCATCAGGAGCAACTTTCTTTCTTGCTAATTTCTTCTCCTCATTTTCCAGAGATTTTAGGCATTCCTTGGTTGCGTTCTCAGAACCCAATTATCAACTGGGAGACCAAGGAGATTATCTTCCCAACAAGGAGCAACTCAGCGTTAACAGAAGCTGTCCCTGAGTCCACGGCTACGGAACCACATGTACAGGTATTTTCTTTACCTCCAGCTTATAAAGAGTTCTCTGACATCTGTGACAAGAAGAATGCAGATCAGCTTCCTCCACACAGGCATTATGACTGCCCCATTGAGCTGCTTCCCGGGGCAGCCATTCCTTTTGGTAACGTATACCCTTTGGCGGCACCTGAGCTTCAAGCCTTAAAAGAGTATATTGATGAAAATCTGGCCAAAGGCTTCATACATCCTTCTTCCTCACCAGCAGGGGCACCTATCTTTTTTGTAAAGAAGAAGGATGGGACCCTGAGACCCTGTGTTGACTATCAAGAACTCAATAAGGTAATCGTACAAAACCGTTACCCTTTGCCTCTGATTCCCGAATTACTGGAAAGAGTCCGCCATGCTAAGGTGTTCTCTAAACTGGATCTTCGTGGGGCTTATAATTTGGTGCATATTCGTCCAGGGGATGAGTGGAAGACAGCATTCAGATGCCGGTATGGACACTTTGAATCTCTTGTGATGCCCTTCAGGCTTTGTAACACCCCTGCAACATTTCAACACCTTGCTGATGACATTTTCAGAGATTTGTTGGACCAGTTTGTAGTGATCTATTTGGAGGATATACTAATGTAGCGCCCCCACTGCCGCAGGGCCGAGGGGTACCTGGTACCGGGCCTCTGAGTCTCTGCTCTGGGATTTTCACGGTGGCTAGACCCGGTCCGTGACCCTGCTGAGGGGCACCCAATAATAGGTGTGGATGGTGGTAGTAGTGCGGTGCAGTGCCGGTCACAGTAAATAACGAGGACACCAGGTTGCAGTCTCTTTACCTCTTTACTGAAGGCTTCAGGATCCTCAGTCCGGAATACGGTCAACCAGGCTGCGCAAGTCCGGCCGGTCCGATGGCACCTCCAGAGCTTCCTTTGCAGGTGGAAATCTGTGCCTACCTTCTAGCGCTTGTGTGTTGTGGTCCTCCCCTGCTGTGCTTACGGGATAGTCCCCACAACTGTTGTGTCTGTTTCTCGTGTTCCCTCACAACTCGATTCTGATGTTCTTCTTCGTCCCCCAGATGATATGGCTAGGACGCACCCGTATGACGGGTAGGCTCGGAGATCTTCCTGGACCCTAGTGTCGCCCTTCTCCTGTTGTTGCCCCCTGTGTCTTCGTAGGTGATTTGTGTGAGACAGCCCGCCTATAGCTGACTGTCCTGCCGTAGGTTTGAAGTATTGCTTGGAGCCTAATACTTCCTCGGCGTTCCGGCCACCGGCTACGCGCCTCAGTAGGATAATGCCTCGTCTTACAGCACGACTCCTACTGGTATTTCTCCTTGTTGCGTTGATCTCGTTTCTCACTCAGCACAATATACCTCGCTTCTTGTCCTTTCTTAGGGTACCGCCGCGATCAAGTGCAGGCGCGGTCCCATAACGTTCTCTCTGTTCGCTAGGCCTCTGTCAGGATCCCACCCCTGACAGGGAACCCCCTGAGTCTCTCCCAGCAACACCCTCTGCCACAGGGTGTTGCCTGTTCAATTCCCAGTCAGCTTCTCTCTAACTTCCTATCTAACCCCCAGTTTTACCAGATTGTGAGGAGTAGCCTAATACATAGCACCCTTAGCTCCCCCTGGAGGCCAGACTGTGAAGTGTATTGGTGTCTGTGATACCTTGTCAGGTGAACTCCTTCAGTGCCATCAGATGTACCATAGCCCCCCTTAGCGGCGGAGCATCAGTACTGCAACGACCAGGACTCTGGGGCGCTGCACTCCCCCCCATTTAAATCCAGTACTCCTGGACTGGGAAGAAAACAACAATACATGTCAGCAAAAAGACATACAATTTTGAAATGCAATAACAATAAGAAAATTTGAACAGAGCTTCCCTTTATGGGAGGTGAGGACACTTGAACGTTACAAACATGGTTAAATACCTTGAATAACATACTATAAATAACTTTTCTTACCCAACCGGGTATTCTACTTAGTGCAAATTTCTGAATAATAATTTAACATTGCCTTTAAGGACGTACACGCTGAATCCACTAAAGACCTTCTTATAAAACATTATAAGGCTAATCAACTTTTTCTTCATTTTCCATCTTTACATCTGCAGGACCGCCTGTCTATCTGCCCCAGGCCTACTGCCTCTCGTTCTGTTGCAGGACCGCCCCTTTTCGCCCAGGCCTACTGCCTCTCTGCTACTATACACAGTATAGAACGTATCATCCATCTCTCAGTTCAAGATCTCTGAGCCATCTCTGTATGGCTCCTAGGAGGACTCACCGATTAACCCCGTATGGGTTCACTTCCTGTCCTCATTCTTCTAGCAACATCATTAAACATTTCTCACAATTAACTAGCTCACTACATATAACTTTTTTATACGTAAGCATTATTAATACTTTCTTTTAAAGCATCATCATTCTTTAAGTGCTATCGATGAACGTTCCCTTTTAGAAGGAACCAAGTCTCTATGAGGTAGTGCAACTTCTCAAGCTGCAAGTCCGTACGCAGCAAGGACTCCTGTACTGCTTCCAGGAACAGTTTCTTCGCAAAGAGTCCTTTCTTTTATAAAACCAGTAGAGGGCACCTTTAAGAAGGTGCAAACTATTTACAAGGAGTTTGTAATCATGCAGTGTTCATGATCCAGCAGTTCTTTCAACAATGATAAAACAGGAAACAAAAACAAAAAGCAGAAGAAGGGATCCCGGGTAAACAAATGGATCCCTTTAAGAGTTACCCTAATCGGGTCATAGCAGCAAGAGGGCAAACAGTTAACTATTTACATTCGATAAAGCATTCTTGCTTACTCAGTTTCTGGCTGAACAGGAGGCGGCCTCCTCCCGGGCCTCACCGGACAAACGGGTCGTGATGGTGTAGCAAAGACCGGTCCCAGTAACGATAGGATCCCTCGTCGGGACACCCTCCTCGCTCGTGGGTGAGCACGACCCGTAGCCACACGGTGGGCCTGGATTCCCTGGGATTCCGCGGGGGTAGATTCCGGCACCTTCCCTGCAGGAGGCTCGTCCTCCGACGTTCCGGCAGCAGCCTGGAGTGCGACGCACGGTTGGACGCCCCGAGCTATCCAGCCAGCTTCCCTCCTCCATCGCGTGTAGGTTACTGCATCCCCGGGCTCCAGGTCGCGGCCATACCTTCCTCCGCAGGGCTCCACTTCTTTCCGGTCAACACGGACCTGCAGTGGCTCTCCAATTTCTTGGATGACTCCTGTTGTGATCCTAGTGGTAGAGGATCTCTGAAGTTCCAACTAAGTCCGCAAACACAAAATCTAGCTCATAGGGAGGTGGTAACTAGGCTGACCGAATATCTGATCCTAACACAACAACTAACAGTAGCCGGGGAACGTACCTACGTTGATTCTAGACGTCTCGCACCAGCCGGAGAACTAACTAACCCTTTCAGAGAAAATAAGACCTCACTTGCCTCCAGAGAAGGGACCCCAAAAGGTATGATACAAGCCCCCAACAAATAATAACGGTGAGGTAAGAAGAAAAGACAAACGTAAGTATGAACTAGATTTAGCAAAGTGAGGCCCACTAATTAATAGCAGAAAATAGAAAGAGGACTTATACGGTCAGCAAAAACCCTACCAAAATATCCACGCTGAATATCCAAGAACCCCCGCACCGACTAACGGTGTGGGGGGAGAATATCAGCCCCCCAGAGCTTCCAGCAAAAATCAAGAATCACATTGTAACAAGCTGGAACAAAATAGCAGTAATGCGGATTAACAAAAATAAGGAAGCAGGACTTAGCTTTATCTTGCAAAAAGCAGGAGACCAGGAGACAGGAGCCAAAAGACATAGACTGATTACAACGATTCCAGGCACTAGACTGAGTTTCCAGGAAGTCTAAATAGGAACACCCAAGGCCAAACGACCCAGGTGGGTACAAAACTGGAGAAAGGCAATCCAAGTGTCATACCGCTAGTGATCACAAGAGGGAGCCAAGAAATACAATTCATAACAGTACCCCCCCTTTAAGGAGGGGTCACCGAACCCTCACCACGACCACCAGGGCGATCAGGATGAGCCGTGTGAAAAGTACGAACCAAATCGGCCGCATGAACATCAGAGGCGACCACCCAGGAATTATCCTCCTGACCATAGCCCTTCCATTTGACCAGATACTGAAGCCTCCGTCTAGAGAGACGAGAATCCAAGATCTTCTCCACCACGTACTCCAACTCGCCCTCAACCAAGACCGGAGCAGGAGGGTCAACAGCAGGAACCACAGGCACAACGTACCGCCGCAACAAAGACCTATGGAACATATTGTGAATGGCAAACGACACCGGAAGATCCAAACGAAAAGAAACCAGATTAAGGATTTCCAAAATTTTATAAGGACCAATAAAGCGAGGCTTAAACTTAGGAGAGGAAACCTTAAGAGGGACATACCGAGAAGACAACCAAACCAAATCCCCAACACGAAGTCGGGGACCCACACCGCAGCGGCGGTTGGCAAAACGCTGAGCCTTCTCCTGTGACAATTTCAAGTTGTCCACCACATGACTCCAAATCCGCTGCAATCTATCCACCACGGAATCCACCCCAGGACAGTCAGAAGATTCAACATGACCCGAGGAAAAACGAGGATGAAAACCAGAGTTGCAGAAAAATGGCGAAACCAAAGTAGCGGAACTAGCCCGATTATTGAGGGCAAACTCAGCCAATGGCAAGAAGGTCACCCAATCATCCTGATCCGCAGAAACAAAACATCTCAAATAAGCCTCCAGTGTCTGATTAGTTCGCTCCGTTTGGCCATTAGTCTGAGGATGAAAGGCAGATGAGAACGACAAATCAATGCCCATCTTAGCACAAAAAGATCGCCAGAACCTGGACACAAACTGGGATCCTCTGTCAGACACGATATTCTCAGGAATGCCGTGCAAACGAACCACATTCTGAAAGAACAAAGGAACCAGATCAGAAGAGGAAGGCAACTTAGGCAAGGGCACCAAATGGACCATCTTGGAAAAGCGATCACACACCACCCAGATGACAGACATACCTTGAGACACCGGAAGATCTGAAATGAAATCCATGGAAATGTGTGTCCAGGGCCTCTTCGGGACTGGCAAGGGCAAAAGCAACCCGCTGGCACGAGAACAGCAAGGCTTAGCCCGAGCACAAATCCCACAGGACTGCACAAAAGAACGCACATCCCGCGACAAGGAAGGCCACCAAAAGGACCTAGCTACCAAATCTCTGGTACCAAAAATCGCAGGATGCCCTGCCAACACCGAGGAATGAACCTCAGAGATAGCTCTGCTGGTCCATTTGTCAGGAACAAACAGTCTATCAGGTGGGCAAGAGTCAGGTCTACGAGCCTGAAATCTCTGCAACACACGTCGCAAATCAGGAGAAATGGCCGACAAAATTACTCCCTCTTTAAGAATACCAGCTGGCTCTGAGACTCCCGGAGAGTCAGGCACAAAACTCCTAGAAAGAGCATCCGCCTTCACATTCTTCGAACCAGGCAGGTATGAGACCACAAAGTCAAAACGGGAGAAAAACAACGACCAACGAGCCTGTCTAGAATTCAGGCGCTTAGCAGACTCGAGATACATCAAATTTTTGTGATCAGTCAAGACCACCACACGATGCTTAGCTCCCTCGAGCCAATGACGCCACTCCTCAAATGCCCACTTCATGGCCAACAACTCCCGATTACCCAAATCATAGTTCCGCTCCGCAGGTGAAAATTTCCTAGAAAAAAAAGCACAAGGTCTCATCACAGAACAACCAGAGCCTTTCTGCTACAAAACAGCCCCTGCACCGATCTCAGAAGCGTCCACTTCAACCTGAAAGGGAAGTGAAACATCAGGCTGGCACAAAACAGGCGCCGAAGTAAACCGGCGCTTCAGCTCCCGGAAAGCCTCTACGGCTGCCGGTGCCCAATTAGTCACATCAGAACCTTTCTTGGTCATATCCGTCAAAGGTTTAACAACGCTAGAGAAATTAGCAATAAAAAGACGGTAGAAATTAGCAAAACCCAAGAACTTCTGAAGACTCTTAACGGATGTGGGTTGGGTCCAATCATGAATAGCTCGGACCTTGACTGGGTCCATCTCCACTGTGGAAGGGGAGAAAATGAAATCCAGAAAGGAAACCTTCTGCACTCCAAAGAGACACTTTGAGCCCTTCACAAACAAAGCATTATCACGCAAAACCTGAAACACCATCCTGACTTGCTTTACATGAGAATCCCAATCATCAGAAAAAACCAGAATATCATCCAGATAAACAATCATAAATTTATCTAGATACTTCCGGAAGATGTCATGCATAAAAGACTGAAACACTGAAGGAGCATTAGAGAGCCCAAAAGACATCACCAAGTACTCAAAATGACCTTCGGGCGTATTGAACGCAGTTTTCCATTCATCTCCCTGCTTAATGCGCACAAGGTTGTACGCACCACGAAGATCTATCTTGGTGAACCACTTGGCACCCTTAATCCGAGCAAACAAGTCCGACAACAGTGGCAAAGGATACTGAAATTTGACCGTGATTTTATTCAGAAGCCGATAGTCTATACAAGGTCTCAAAGACCCGTCTTTTTTGGCTTCAAAAAAGAATCCCGCACCAAGAGGGGAAGAGGATGGACGAATATGTCCCTTCTCTAAAGACTCCTTTATATAAGAACGCATTGCAGCATGTTCAGGTACAGATAGATTAAATAAACGTCCCTTAGGAAATTTACTACCAGGAATCAAATCTATAGCGCAGTCACAGTCCCTATGTGGAGGAAGGGCACTGGACCTGGACTCACTAAATACATCCTGATAGTCAAGCAAATACTCCGAAACTTCAGAAGGAGTAGAAGAAGCAATAGACACCGACGGGGAATCACAATGAATTCCCTGACAACCCCAACTTGACACAGACATAGCCTTCCAATCCAAGACTGGATTATGGGTCTGTAACCATGGCAGACCTAAAACAACCAAATCATGCATTTTATGCAGAACAAGAAAACGAATCACCTCCCGATGTTCAGGAGTCATGCACATGGTCACTTGTGTCCAATACTGCGGCTTATTCTCCGCCAATGGCGTAGCATCAATTCCTCTAAGAGGAATGGAATTTTTTAAAGGCTCCAGGACAAAACCACAGCGTTTGGCAAACGACAAGTCCATAAGACTCAGGGCAGCACCTGAATCCACAAGTGCCATAGCAGGGTAGGAAGACAATGAGCAAATTAGAGATACAGACAAAATAAACTTAGGATTCAAATTACCAATGGTGACAGGACTAATCATCTTTGTTAGGCGCTTAGAGCATGCTGAGATAACATGTGTAGAATCACCACAGTAAAAACATAACCCATTCTGACGTCTATGATTTCGCCGTTCAGCTCTAGTCTGAATTCTATCACATAACATTGAGTCAGGTGTCTGTTCAGACAGCACTGCCAGAGGATTAGCAGATTTGCGCTCCCGCAAATGCCGATCTATCTGAATGGCCAGAGCCATAGAATCACTCAGACTTGTAGGAATGGTAAAACCCACCATCACATTCTTAATGGCTTCAGAAAGGCCATTTCTGAAATTTGCGGCCAGAGCACACTCACCCCCGCACCGACTAACGGTGTGGGGGGAGAATATCAGCCCCCCAGAGCTTCCAGCAAAAATCAAGAATCACATTGTAACAAGCTGGAACAAAATAGCAGTAATGCGGATTAACAAAAATAAGGAAGCAGGACTTAGCTTTATCTTGCAAAAAGCAGGAGACCAGGAGACAGGAGCCAAAAGACATAGACTGATTACATCGATTCCAGGCACTAGACTGAGTTTCCAGGAAGTCTAAATAGGAACACCCAAGGCCAAACGACCCAGGTGGGTACAAACCTGGAGAAAGGCAATCCAAGTGTCATACCGCTAGTGATCACAAGAGGGAGCCAAGAAATACAATTCATAACAGACTCCCCTTCCTTCCCGGGAGTTGAAGAACACCACCACACCCCAGTGTGACGGCGGAGCCTCCTCACAACTCGTCAGGTCGACCTGGGCTGCAGGTTGGGGTCTGTTCCGCCATGCCGCCATCAGGCGCCGCAGGTGTTCTGTCTCCGGCAGGATCCTCAGGCCCTGTGCCTGCAGCTCACACTCTGCCGCGGCCGGGATGGAGGAAGCAGGGGACACCGGAGTTAGGCGGACCTCCGTAGGCTGACCCAGTCGAGTGATCACACGAGCGTCAGCCTCAAGGCGACGTGCTATCTGCCGGGCCTCGGCTACGGCCACACACTCCTCAGTCTTTGCAACAAGTCACAGTCCAAGCACAATAAATCACAGTTCCAAGGCACACATGACCTGATTCTTCAGGCTTAAGTAGATCCTGTTCGTGATGCCAAGTTGAAGTGCCCCCACTGCAGCAGGGCCGAGGGGTACCCGGTACCGGGCCTCTGAGTCTCTGCTCTGGGATTGTCACGGTGGCTAGACCCGGTCCGTGACCCTGCTGAGGGGCGCCCAATAATAGGGGATAGTCCCCACAACTGTTGTGTCTGTTTCTCGTGTTCCCTCACAACTCAATTCTGATGTTCTTCTTCGTCCCCCAGATGATATGGCTAGGACGCACCCGTATGACGGGTAGGCTCGGAGATCTTCCTGGACCCTAGTGTCGCCCTTCTCCTGTTGTTGCCCCCTGTGTCTTCGTAGGTGATTTGTGTGAGACAGCCCGCCTATAGCTGACTGTCCTGCCTTAGGTTTGAAGTATTGCTTGGAGCCTAATACTTCCTCGGCGTTCCGGCCACCGGCTACGCGCCTCAGTAGGATGTTGCCTCTGTCATGATCTGTACTTTTGCCCTGTCCTGTATTTGAATCATATGTATTTTCTTGTGCTTTGAGTCAATCTGTAACAAAATGTCTCCTTCCCCCAATACTTGCAGCCCTAAGCTATAATGTAATTAAGCTTTGTCAACATCACTAGGAAGGAATAGCCATTGTTCCTCACAGCAGGTGGCTAGTCAAATGTACATATTACTTAGGGTACTGTCACACAGTACCATTTTGATCGCTACGACGGTACGATTCGTGACGTTCTAGCGATATCGTTACGATATCGCAGTGTCTGACACGCAGCAGCGATCAGGGATCCTGCTGAGAATCGTACGTCGTAGCAGATCGTGTGGAACTTTCTTTCGTCGCTTGATCACCCGCTGACATCGCTGGATCGTTGTGTGTGACAGCGATCCAGCGATGTGTTCGCTTGTAACCAGGGTAAACATCGGGTAACTAAGCGCAGGGCCGCGCTTAGTAACCCGATGTTTACCGTGGTTACCAGCGTAAAAGTAAAAAAAAAACAAACAGTACATACTCACATTCCGGTGTCTGTCCCCGGCGTCTCAGCTTCTCTCCACTGTGTGAGCGTCTGCCAGCCGGAAAGCGAGCACAGCGGTGACGTCTGACGTCACCGCTGTGCTTTCCGGCTATGGCGCTTACACAGTGGAGAGAAGCAGAACGCCGGGGACAGACACCAGAATGTAAGTATGTACTGTTTGTTTTTTTTTACTTTTACGCTGGTAACCACGGTAAACATCGGGTTACTAAGCGCGGCCCTGCGCTTAGTTACCCGATGTTTACCCTGGTTACCGGGGACTTCGGCATCGCTCCAGCGCCGTGATTGCAACGTGTGACAGCAGTCTACGACGCTGGAGCGATAATCATACGATCGCTGCGACGTCACGGATCGTGCCGTCGTAGCGATCAAAATGGTACTGTGTGACAGTACCCTTAGACTATGTGGAGCTGACCAAAATAGAATCTTCTGGTGAACTCAACCATTGAACAGAAGATGTGACCCCTACCCCCTTCATGGGCGGATCCCAGGAGCTCAGACAATCCATTCTTATGTTGAGATCAGATGTGAGTTAATGCTGGAAGGAGAAGGAGTGGGGATTCTTAGCTGAGGCAAGACCCTACGTTCATCTGTGACTGCGGAAGCGAGACTTGAGCTGACGCCATATCTCGTCATTCGTGAGATTGTTTGGGATCTCTTGGACTCGTGTGGACTATAATTTTGTTAGCTGGCACAAGGATTATCGGGAGGTGCCCCCGAACCTGTTCCGTTGGACTAATTGTGGACTCTGTAGATCTACCTGCCTGCGTTGTTCCAGCGTTCTTGATAATAAATCTGTGGAATCATCCCTTGGCCTGTTGTCCCTTCTTGCTCTGCCGTACACCCCGTCACAGCCTCGTCTTACAGCACGACTCCTACTGGTATTTCTCCTTGTTGCGTTGATCTCGTTTCTCACTCAGCACAATATACCTCGCTCCTTGTCCTTTCTTAGGGTACCGCCGCGATCAAGTGCAGGCGCGGTCCCATAACGTTCTCTCTGTTCGCTAGGCCTCTGTCAGGATCCCTCCCCTGACAGGGACCCCCCTGAGTCTCTCCCCGCAACACCCTCTGCCACAGGGTGTTGCCTGTTCGATTCCCAGTCAGCTTCTCTCTAACTTCCTATCTAACCCCCAGTTTTACCAGATTGTGAGGAGTGGCCTAATACATAGCACCCTTAGCCCTTAGCTCCCCCTGGAGGCCAGACTGTGAAGTGTATTGGTGTCTGTGATACCTGGTCAGGTGAACTCCTTTAGTGCCATCAGACGTACCATAGCCCCCCTTAGCGGCGGAGCATCAGTACTGCAACGACCAGGACTCTGGGGCGCTGCACTAATCTTTTCTGACTCTCTACAGGAACATGAAGAACATGTCAAAACTGTTTTAAGATGTCTGAAAGAGAACCATCTGTATATTAAGCCGGAGAAATGCGAGTTCCATCATTCTGAGATACAGTTCTTAGGTTATATCATCTCTCCCCAGGGGCTGAACATGGAATCTGGTAAGATTCAGGCTATCCTTGACTGGCCGGTACCCAAGAACGTTAAGGAGGTCCAACGTTTTATTGGTTTTGCAAATTTCTACAGACGCTTCATTCGAAATTTTTCTGATATTGTCAGTCCCATTACTTCCGTGACAAAGAAGGAAAAGCCCTTTAAGTGGTCATCACAGGCTCAAGAAGCTTTTGATCGGCTTAAAGTCTGTTTCACATCAGCACTGCTGTTGATACACCCAGATCCAACATTTCCTTTCATTGTTGAGGTGGACGCTTCTGATAATGCTTTGGGGGCTATTCTCTCCCAAAGAACTGGAGAGAAGGGTCTGCTACATCCTTGTGCTTTCTTTTCCCATAGACTAACCTCAGCAGAGAAGAATTACGACGTGGGAGACAAGGAATTGCTGGCTATTATTGCGGCTTTCAAAGAATGGAGGCATCATCTGCAAGGAGCTGCACAACAGATCATATTGCTAACTGACCATCGCAATCTAGAGTTCCTTAGATCCGCTAGATGTCTTTCTCCTCATCAGGCTCATTGGAACTTATTTTTAAATCAATTTAACTATGTTATCTCGTACCGTCCAGGTTCTTGTAATGGGAAGGCTGATGCTTTATCCCGAATCCATGCTGCGGATTCCGTACCTGGAGCCCCGTCCAAGACCATTCTATCTGATGCCAATTTCATCGGAGTTATCCACTATCAGGACTTGTGGAAGGAGTGCTGGGACGCCTATGAAGGTGATGTATTTCTGGCCAACCCACCTGTGGATATTAATCTTGTCTTTAAGGGCGGCATGTGGTTCAGAGATCGATGTATCTAAGTCCCGGAGGTCGTCTGTCTGCAGATCATCAAGTTGGTACATGACTCCAAGTTGGCTGGTCACAGGGGGTACAGAAGACACAAGAGTTCCTGAGCCAATTCTTCTGGTGGCCAACTTGCCTGAAGGATACCAAGGACTATGTTCTCTCTTGCGAGGTATGTGCCTGTTACAAGACACCTCATGTGGCACCTACGGGTCTTCTACAACCATTACCTGTTCCGTCCCGCCCTTGGAGGTCTATATCAATGGACTTTATTGTGGAGCTGCCTACATCGGGGGGCATGAATACAATCATGGTGGTAGTTGATCGCCTGACTAAAGCTGCTCATTTTGTTCTGTGCACCGGCCTCCCCTCAGCTAAAGATACAGTGAACTTGGATATACAGAATGCCTTTCGGTTGCACGGGGTTCCGGATGAGAAAATCTCTGTCCGTGGAGTACAGTTCACTTCAAGATTCTGGAAGGGGTTTTGCTCTGCACTCAATATTAATGTCTGTCTCTCTTCTGCTTACCATCCCCAGACAAATGGTCAGACTGAGCGTACCAACCAGATGCTGGAACAATATCTGAGATGTTATGTCAGCCATCTCCAGGATGATTGGTTGGAGTTGTTGCCGTTAGCCGAATTTTCATATAATAATTCTCAGAGCGCCTCCACTAAATTCACACCTTTCTTTGCCAATCTGGGTTATCATCCGTGTATTTTACCTAGGTCTCCAATTAATTCTCCGGTTCCGGCTGTGGAGGAAAGGCTGACTGCAATGAGACAGAATCTGGAGGTTCTGAAGGAATCCCTGACCACAGCTCAAGAACGTTATAAGAGATCGGCTGATAGATTCCGTAAACCTGCACCCATGTTCAAGGTAGGAGATTCCGTGTGTTAAGCAACTAAGAATCTGAAGTTAAATGTTCCTTCACAAAAACTTGGACAGAAATTCATTGGCCCTTTCAAGATCAACGGTATCGTGAGCTCTGTGGCCTGCCGGCTGAAGCTGCCTAGGACAATGAAGATACACCCTGTTTTTCATATATCTTTACTAAAGCCTGTATCTCCTAATACCTTCCAGGGACGTGTTGTGTTGTGAATTCTGCTCTTGGGCTCCCTCCGGTGGTTATAAGTGGTAGCGCTGCTGTCTCTGGATCGCAGCATTCATCAGGTGTGTCCACTTTTTGCAATTCTGACTGGGCTATTTAGTCTTGCTCTACCCTTTAGTCAGTGCCAGTTGTCCATTGTTCCTGGAGGATTCACATCCCTGCCTGATCTCTCCTGCTTTGCTGTTCATTTCAACAAAGATAAGTTCTGGCCTTGATTTTTGCAGTCCACATGCTGTGGGCCTTATTGTTCACTTCTTTTCCATGTTTTTGTCTTGTCCAGCTTGGTCTGTATAAGGATTTGTTTAGCCAAGCTGGTATCTCTGGAGATGCAGATATACCCTCCATATCTTTAGTTAGATGTGGAGATTTTGTATTTTCCGTGGTGGATATTTTCTAGTGTTTTAATACTGACCGCATAGTACTCTGTCCTATCCTTTCTATTTAGCTAGAAGTGGCCTCCTTTGCTAAAATCTGATTTCAGTCTGTGTATGTTTTTTCCCTCTCCTCTCACAGTCAATATTTGTGGGGGGCTGTCTATCCGTTGGGGATTTTCTCTGAGGCAAGATCGTTTTCCCTTTTCTATCTCTAGGGGTAATTAGTCCTCTGGCTGTGTCAAGATGTCTAGGGAGTGATAGGTACATTCCACGGCTACTTCTAGTTGCGGTGTTAAGTTCAGGGTCTGCGGTCAGTACAGGTACCACCTTCTCCAGAGTACGTCTCATGCTGCTCTTAGGCCACCAGATCATAACAGTACAACTGGCCAACAATGAGTTAACCGCATCTCAGAAGAAGGGAAGGAAAGTGCTGAGCCATTTTTTTTTCTGTAGTCTGTTGTGTTTTTTTTCCCCTCTTTACCTCTGGGTGGCTCAGGAGTTTGGCGCTGGCATGGATGTTCAGGGATTGGCTTCTCGTGTGGATCAACTTGCTGCTAGAGTACAGGGTATTTCCGATTATATCGTTCAGACTCCGGTTTTAGAGCCTAGAATTCCAACTCCTGATTTGTTTTTTGGGGACAGGTCCAAATTTTTGAGCTTTAAAAATAACTGTAAACTGTTTTTAGCTCTGAAAACCCGTTCCTCTGGTGATCCCATCCAGCAGGTTTAAATTGTTATATCTCTGCTGCGTGGTGACCCCCAGGATTGGGCATTTGCCCTGGAACCTGGGAATCCGGCTTTGCTTAATGTAGACACCTTTTTCCAGGCGCTTGGGTTATTGTATGATGAACCTAATTCAGTGGATCATGCTGAGAAGACCTTGTTGGCCCTGTGTCAGGGTCAAGAAGCGGCAGAATCATATTGCCAGAAATTTAGAAAATGGTCTGTGCTGACTAAATGGAATGAGGATGCCTTGGCGGCAATTTTCAGAAAGGGTCTTTCTGAATCCATTAAAGATGTTATGGTGGGGTTCCCCACGCTTGCTGGTCTGAGTGATTCTATGTCTCTGGCCATTCAGATTGATCGGCGCTTGCGCAAGCGCAGAGTTGTGCACACTATGGCATTGTCTTCCGAGCGGAGTCCTGAGCCTATGCAGTGTGATAGGATTGTGTCTAGAGCTGAACGACAAGGATTCAGATGTCAGAATAGGTTGTGTTTTTACTGCGGCGATTCTGCTCATGTTATTTCTGATTGCCCTAAGCGTACCAAGAGAATTGCTAGTTCTGTTACCATCAGTACTGTACAACCTAAATTTCTGTTATCTGTGACCCTGATCTGCTCATAATCGTCATTTTCTGTCATGGCATTTGTGGATTCAGGCGCCGCTCTAAACTTAATGGACTTAGAATTTGCCAGACGTTGTGGTTTCCCCTTGCAGCCTTTGCAGAGTCCTATTCCTTTGAGGGGCATTGATGCTACACCGTTGGCTAAAAATAAACCTCAGTTTTGGACACAGCTGACCATGTGCATGGCGCCAGCCCATCAGGAAGATTGTCGTTTTCTGGTGTTGCATAATTTGCATGAGGCTATTGTGCTGGGTTTCCCATGGTTACAGGTGCATAATCCGGTATTAGATTGGAAATCTATGTCTGTGACTAGTTGGGGTTGTCAGGGGGTTCATAATGACGTTCCTCTGATGTCAATTGCCTCCTCCCCCTCTTCTGAAATTCCTGAGTTTTTGTCAGATTTCCAGGATGTATTCAATGAGCCCAAGTCCAGTTCCCTTCCACCGCATAGGGACTGTGATTGTGCTATTGACTTGATTTCAGGCTGTAAGTTCCCTAAGGGCTGACTTTTCAACCTGTCTGTGCCAGAACATACCGCCATGCGGAGCTATGTTAAGGAGTCTTTGGAGAAGGGGCATATTCGGCCATCTTCTTCACCATTGGGAGCATGTTTTTTTTTTGTTGCCAAGAAGGATGGCTCCTTGAGACCCTGTATTGATTATCGCCTCTTGAATAAGATCATGGTCAAATTCCAATACCCTTTGCCTTTGCTTTCTGATCTGTTTGCTAGGATTAAGGGGGCTAGTTGGTTTACTAAGATTGACCTTCGAGGGGCATATAATCTTGTTCGTGTTAAGCAGGGTGACGAATGGAAAACTGCGTTTAATACGCCCGAAGGCCATTTTGAATACCTTGTGATGCCATTCGGACTCTCTAATGCTCCATCTGTGTTTCAGTCCTTCATGCATGATATATTTCGGAATTATCTTGATAAATTCATGATTGTATATTTGTATGATATTTTGATTTTTTCAGATGATTGGGAGTCTCATGTGAAACAAGTCAGGATGGTATTTCAGATCCTTCGTGATAATGCCTTGTTTGTGAAGGGGTCTAAGTGCCTCTTTGGAGTACAGAAGATTTCTTTTTTGGGCTTCATTTTTTCTCCCTCATCTATAGAAATGGATCCGGTTAAGGTTCAGGCCATTCATGATTGGATCCAGCCCACATCTGTGAAGAGCCTTCAGAAATTTTTGAGCTTTGCTAATTTTTATCGCCGTTTCATTGCCAACTTCTCCAGTGTGGTTAAACCCCTGACCGATTTGACGAAGAAAGGCGCTGATGTGACAAATTGGTCCTCTGCGGCTGTTTCTGCCTTTCAGGAGCTTAAACGCCGATTTACTTCTGCCCCTGTATTGCGTCAGCCGGATGTTTCTCTTCCTTTTCAGGTTGAGGTTGACGCTTCTGAGATTGGGGCAGGGGCCGTTTTGTCTCAGAGGAATTCTGATGGTTCCTTGATGAAACCGTGTGCCTTCTTTTCTCGAAAGTTTTCGCCTGCGGAACGCAATTATGATGTCGGCAATCGTGAGTTGTTGGCTATGAAGTGGGCATTTGAGGAGTGGCGACATTGGCTTGAGGGGGCCAAGCACCGTATTGTGGTCTTGACCGATCATAAGAATCTGATTTACCTCGAGTCTGCCAAACGGCTGAATCCTAGACAGGCCCGATGGTCCCTGTTTTTCTCCCGTTTTGATTTTGTGGTCTCGTATCTTCCGGGTTCTAAGAATGTTAAGGCTGATGCCCTCTCTAGGAGCTTTTTGACTGATTCTCCTGGGGTCCTTGAGCCGGTCGGCATTCTGAAGGAAGGGGTGATTCTTTCTGCCATCTCCCCTGATTTACGACGGGTTCTTCAGGAATTTCAGGCTGATAAACCTGACCGCTGTCCAGTGGGGAAACTGTTTGTTCCTGACAGATGGACTAGTAAAGTGATTTCTGAGGTTCATTGTTCTGTGTTGGCTGGTCATCCTGGGATTTTTGGTACCAGAGATTTGGTTGGTAGGTCCTTTTGGTGGCCTTCTTTGTCACGGGATGTGCGTTCTTTTGTGCAGTCCTGTGGGACTTGTGTGCAGGCCAAGCCTTGCTGTTCCCGCGCTAGTGGGTTGCTTTTGCCTTTGCCGTTCCCTGAAAGGCCTTGGACGCATATTTCTATGGATTTTATTTCGGATCTTCCGGTTTCCCAGAGGATGTCGGTTATCTGGGTGGTTTGTGACCGGTTTTCTAAGATGGTTCATTTGGAACCTTTGCCTAAATTGCCTTCCTCTTCTGATTTGGTTCCGTTGTTTTTTCAGCATGTGGTTTGTTTGCATGGCATTCCGGAGAATATTGTGTCCGATAGAGGTACCCAGTTTGTTTCTAGGTTTTTGCGGGCCTTTTGTGCTAGGCTGGGCATTGATTTGTCTTTTTCTTCCGCATTTCATCCTCAGACAAATGGCCAAACCGAGCGAACTAATCAGACTTTGGAAACTTATTTGAGATGCTTTGTGTCTGCTGATCAGGATGATTGGGTGGCTTTCTTGCCATTGGCCGAGTTTGCCCTTAATAATCGGGCTAGTTCTGCTACCTTGGTTTCACCCTTCTTTTGTAACTCTGGTTTTCATCCTCGTTTTTCTTCAGGGCAGGTTGAGCCTTCTGATTGTCCTGGGGTGGACTCTGTGGTTGACAGGTTGCAGCAAATTTGGGCTCATGTTGTTGACAATTTGGTGTTGTCTCAGGAGGGGGCTCAGCGTTTTGCTAACCGTCGTCGGTGTGTTGGTTCCTGGCTTCGGGTTGGGGATTTGGTCTGGTTGTCTTCCCGTCATGTTCCTATGAAGGTTTCTTCCCCTAAGTTTAAGCCTCGGTTTATTGGCCCTTATAGGATTTCTGAGATTATCAATCCAGTGTCTTTTCGTTTGGCCCTTCCAGCCTCTTTTTCCATCCATAATGTTTTTCATAGATCTTTGTTGCGGAAATATGTGGTGCCCGTTGTTCCCTCTGTTGATCATCCTGCCCCGGTGTTGATTGATGGGGAGTTGGAGTATGTGGTTGAGAAGATTTTGGATTCTCGTTTTTCGAGGCGGAAGCTTCAGTATCTTGTCAAATGGAACGGTTATGGCCAGGAGGATAATTCTTGGGATGTTGCCTCTGATGTTCATGCTGAGGATTTGGTTCGTGCCTTTCATTTGGCTCGTCCGGATCGGCCTGGGGGCTCTGGTGAGGGTTCGGTGACCCCTCCTCAAGGGGGGGGGGTACGGTTTTGAATTCTGCTCTTGGGCTCCCTCCGGTAGTTATAAGTGGTAGTGCTGCTGTCTCTGGATCGCAGCATTCATCAGGTGTGTCCACTTTTTGCAATTCTGACTGGGCTATTTAGTCTTGCTCTACCCTTTAGTCAGTGCCAGTTGTCCATTGTTCCTGGAGGATTCACATCCCTGCCTGATCTCTCCTGCTTTGCTGTTCATTTCAACAAAGATAAGTTCTGGCCTTGATTTTTGCAGTCCACATGCTGTGGGCCTTATTGTTCACTTCTTTTCCATGTTTTTGTCTTGTCCAGCTTGGTCTGTATAAGGATTTGTTTAGCCAAGCTGGTATCTCTGGAGATGCAGATATACCCTCCATATCTTTAGTTAGATGTGGAGATTTAGTATTTTCTGTGGTGGATATTTTCTAGTGTTTTAATACTGACCGCATAGTACTCTGTCCTATCCTTTCTATTTAGCTAGAAGTGGCCTCCTTTGCTAAAATCTGATTTCAGTCTGTGTATGTTTTTTCCTTCTCCTCTCACAGTCAATATTTGTGGGGGGCTGTCTATCCTTTGGGGATTTTCTCTGAGGCAAGATAGTTTTCCCTTTTCTATCTCTAGGGGTAATTAGTCCTCCAGCTGTGTCGAGATGTCTAGGGAGTGATAGGTACATTCCACGGCTACTTCTAGTTGCGGTGTTAAGTTCAGGGTCTGCGGTCAGTACAGGTACCACCTTCTCCAGAGTACGTCTCATGCTGCTCTTAGGCCACCAGATCATAACAGTGTTGTGCCACCTCCGCAGCCTGCAGTGATTGATGGGCAAGAACAATTCGTGGTTGAGGAAATTATTGATTCCAGGATTTGCAGGAATCGGCTCAAATATCTGATAAGATGGCAGGGATAGCCCCCTAAGGAAGACTCTTGGGAACCTGTGGAAAACATCAATGCCCAACAGAAGATTTCTCATTTTCATCAGAGATTCCCTGAGAAACCAGGTCCAGGATCGTCCTGAGGCCGCTTCTAAGGAGGGAGTAATGTCAGGACTCTGAACATTTTTTACCTTTTGTGCATTACTGCCCTTTTCCAAGATGAGTATTCTGCCTTGCATCCAGCTCCTGACCTCTGATTACTCCCTGGCTATACACCTGCTCCTGTGAACCTGTGTGGTGATCCTGCTACTCTGCTCTGAGTTCCTGCTGCATACACAAGTTTCCAGTAATCCTTCTTCATCTGCTGATCGTGTTTACTTCCATCTGCATTTGCTGGTCATGTAAGCTGTTGCTGCTTAGCATTAACCTGAGACTATTAACCAGGCCTCCCTGGTTGAGTTAAGATAAGATTTGAACTGCCTAATAAGCATATCTATCTGTGCCTGGACTAAGACAAGGATTTATTTGTGTCAAGTATCCTCAAAAATAACTGTGCTTCATAGATTTTCTGCTTGATTGTATTTTCCTCTGAAGTTTTCTATAGACTGCTAAGCTGCGTTTATTATTTGCACCAAGTGTTGTGGACAAGAGTTTCTCTCTGCACCTGTTTGAATCACCGTGTGATAATATAGACTTTACCACTTATAAAACTGTGTCCTGTAGTTGTCTTGTTCCACGCAAAGAGTCTCCTGAGTTATCCCCTATAATTATTACAAGGGGCAGTATTATAGCAGTTATATTCTTGTACATAGGGGGCAGTATTAAAGTAGTTATATTCTTGTACATAGGGGCAGTATTATAGTAGTTATATTCTTGTACATAGGAGCAGTATTATAGTAGTTTTAGTCTTGTACATAGGGGCAGTATTTTAGTAGTTATATTCTTGTACATAGAGGGCAGTATTATAGTAGTTATATTCTTATACATAGGGGCAGTATTATAGCATTTATATTCTTGTACATAGGGGCAGTATTATAGCAGTTATATTCTTGTACAGAGGGACAGTATTATAGTAGTTATATTCTTGTACATAGGGGGCAGTATTAAAGTAGTTATATTCTTGTACATAAGGGCAGTATTATAGTAGTTATATTCTTGTACATAGGGGCAGTATTATAGTAATTATTTTCTTGTACATAGGGGCAGTATTATAGTAGTTATATTCTTGTACATAGGAGGCAGTAGTATAGCAGTTATATTCTTGTACATAGGGGGCAGTATTATAGTAGTTATATTCTTATACATGGGGCAGTATTATAGCAGTTATATTCTTGTACATAGGGGAGGTATTATAGCAGTTATATTCTTGTACATAGGGGGCAGTATTACAGCAGTTATATTCTTGTACATAGGGACAGTATTATAGTAGTTATATTCTTGTACATAGGGGGCAGTATTAAAGTAGTTATATTCTTGTACATAGGGGCAGTATTATAGTAGTTATATTATTGTACATAGGAGCAGTATTATAGTAGTTATAGTCTTGTACATAGGGGCAGTATTATAGTAGTTATATTCTTGTACATAGGAGGCAGTAGTATAGCAGTTATATTCTTGTACATAGGGGGCAGTATTATAGTAGTTATATTCTTGTACATAGGGGGCAGTATTAAAGTAGTTATATTCTTGTACATAGGAGCAGTATTATAGTAGTTATATTATTGTACATAGGAGCAGTATTATAGTAGTTATAGTCTTGTACATAGGGGCAGTATTTTAGTAGTTATATTCTTGTACATAGAGGGCAGTATTATAGTAGTTATATTCTTATACATAGGGGCAGTATTATAGCAGTTATATTCTTGTTCATAGGAGCAGTATTATAGTAGGTATATTCGTGTACATAGGGGGCAGTATTAAAGTAGTTATATTTTTGTACATAGGGGCAGTATTATAGTAGTTATATTCTTGTACATAGGAGGCAGTATTATAATAGTTATTTTGTATATAAGGGCAGTATTATAGTAGTTATATTCTTGTACATATGAGCAGTAATATAGTAGTTATATTCTTGTGTGATTGATATCACATCTGTAAAATGGACAACTCCTAAAAGAAAAATGATATTAGCGGACTCCTGACCTATGAATATCCTTTAGGCAATGCATGTTTTCTCACACACCAAAGAATCTATAGGATTGGATGAAGCATAGAACACGTTAGTTGCACAATATTGGTGATAATTGGTACGGTGATTTATCTAATGGTAAATACACAATTTCATAATTCCAATCACTCCTAAGATTTTTTTAAACTTTTCCTCTTCGAAGCATAAAAAATGAAAATTAGAGGGAGTGCGTGTGAATCATTCCCTCATTAATCTCTCAGATCATAAAAAGGCTCTGCTTAGACTGGAAACAGAAGTTGTGGAGTACCTGCCACTACCCCAGAGACCACTCACTTTCAAAACAAGTACATGGAATGTCGTCCACACCGGGGGGATTGCATAGCGTAACTTTAGCAGAAACCTCAGTGTTCCCGTTGGCCGTGCCAGAACAGAGCAACAGCTTCATGCCACACCATAAAGGCAACATTATTTATGCTTCTGCTGGATCAGCACGGACGCTACAAATTAAACCAAATTGAAAGTGGCTTCATGAGTTGTAAGCATCAAATTTAATTGCCATTAACTAAAGTTTCATTATTGATCTACTATACTCTGGGCTCAGTTATCTCTCCCCTGGGCCGTCACACTTTATACTGAATAGGAGCAAGGAGCGTACACCCAAGCTCGGAGCACCATGGCCCCTCTCAATGTATTAATCCCCATTCTGTGTTTTACGAGCAGGCCTGGATTAGTGGGGCATGAGGTTTTTACGAGTATGAGCTAAAATAGTTTCTTTACTGTTCCATTTTACCCTTTAATAAAGCCATTCTCCATTTGTCCCTAGATGTAATGGCCGGAGATGTCAATCTGTAGATGTGAAAATCTCACTTATGGTGGAGGAGACACGGAATCTACCAGGGGTGTGATCAGGTGGCCTTCCATACTGGAAAGTGTTTTAGAAATTGACAGCAAATAGTCATAAAAAACAGTCCTAAAATGGAATTCATGTTTCAATTTATTAATGTCTTTGGGAGAAATAACGACATGAAACATAGTGTCCTCAACTAGAAGAAAAGAATACTTCGCATTTTGGAATTTTAATTTCAAGTTTTAGGAACATTTTTTTTTCTACAAATGAAGTAAGAGCCCAAATTGGATCTCCATTCATTGTCCTCTTCCACCAGCCAACCCTTATGCTGGAGCTCTCTTGCCCAAACCATTCATAACTCTACGAAGAGAATTAGAACATTTGAAGTTCCTTTGCTTCTACCAAGCTTGTAAACTTGATTGTGACTTCAGAAGTTCCTACTCAAGGTCAAGAGGAGTCCACCAGAATTACGTTTTGTTGTCCATATACAGTAACTAGGATCGTACATTCTTGTATCCCATTTGTAGGTTACTATCTGGTTGGACTAGAGTTCTATAACAATCGTTCAGCTCAAAGTGGGCTTCCATAGTCAAGCTTTCAGTAGACCACTCTGTTTAGCAGAGTCCAAGGAGCTCCCTGGTTTTCCCTCCAGAATTGCTAGATAAGTATGTGGTCTTTGCTTGAGGAGCACCTAGGTTTGTTATATAGACAAGCTATTGACAAGTAGAGCAAGCTGAGGAATAAAATTAAACTGATGCCCACCTGTCTCAGATATCCCAGGCTCTGTTTCCTTCATCTGTGTCCACTGCCTTAGGATTTTGCAAATTGCCTGGCGTGGATCAGTGGCATCATCTCCATAGACCTATTTAAGGCTTGTGTCTTGGGATTGAGACTCTAGAGTTCCATGTTTGGTGTGCTCCACCCTCTGAATCTATTGTGTTTCAAATTGCATCTGCACTATGGCTAAGGAGGACGTATTGTACACAAGAGATGTGTAAGGCTTTATCCTCAAGATGGATCCTCCTGTTTTTAAATAAAGTTCTAATAAAAAGATTAATTTTATTGATGCAAATGCAGAAAAATCCTTTTTAGCTCTAAGTGGGATTTTCTTATAGTTCAGTCTGAGCCATCCAGGACATCTTCTGGTGCTTGAATAGCCCAGACCAACTATGAAAATGAGGTTGGATGCAGAACTTTCAGTTTTAATCAGTAACATTTAATATAAATGAAGAAAAATTCTCGATATTGAAAATTAAATATGGAATTCTGGAATTCACAGGATGGAGACATTAATGATTTGCAAATAATGATAAAAATGGAAACAAAATTTTCAAAACATCAGGATTTATATCCTCGGCTGCTGCCACTGAGGTTATTAATGGTTGTATGAGGAAGGTTCTGTGCACCCTGTATCTGGAATGAAATCTTTAAGGGTCTCAGATTACATTATGCCACCCCACGCCATAATCCCGTGAGTAGGAATGTTTCCTCATGAAGGCCTCTTCATGGCGTTGCCCAAGTGGTCTCCAGACCAATCTCCGGCATCGTCTCCCATCAAGCACATCTGGGACCTCATTTTTCGGCTGTTGCAGAGGGAGCTGCCAGCTGCGGATCTTGATGATTTTCCCAAGTGCATTCAGTACATTCCACGGACAACCAATAAAGTTGGGTTCAGACGGCCATGAGAAAACTCAGGTCGGTCACGTCCACAAATTGCGAACATGACCGCCTCGGAGTGCAGAAGCTGCCGGCCGTTTACCTGCATTATTTTGCTCTGTAAATCAGACCAAACTAGTGGTTGCAACACATTTTTTTTCACATGGACTCTTAGTCATCGGTCACTTGAAAAGTCCCATTGACTAACAAATGTCAGTGTGCTATCCATGTGCTAAACGATTTAAAATTGGGTAGAAAATGTCCGATTTATCCGATCGAGCTCTAATAACCTCAGAGATAACATGTGAAGTAATGTAAGTGCATGTATTTCTGAGCATGGCCCTCATACTCCATACTTAATAAATCAAGATCTTTTTAATAACATAATTCCAAAACTTTTCCTTCTTACTTTTACAATATCAATGTTGAAGAATGACCAGAAATATATTTTCAATTCTTTTTATTTTTTTTTACCATCTAAAGACAAATCTGTAGACCATAGAACAATGAATAAAGGTATTACAATTACGGTTGATACAATGTACCAGGCTAAAGTAATAATCTGTTCTTAATAAATCAAGCCTGATTCTTCAGGGTCAAGTTCAAAACACTTAAATAGCAAGACAAGACCGTTAATGTCAGGATCTGTGACCCTCCCCGGCTTTCAGCGTTGCAGCTCTCAAACTGTCTTGTAATTATGACTCGGTCACATCTTAGGCAAATTGCCTTCTGTAATAAAAGTCATCCAGATTGCTGGAGGTTGCTTCAATTTACCTGATTTATAGGGGCGCAGTAAAAAAAATATAGTTAAAACCTAAAGGTCTAAAGAGACCTGCTCAGTGATCAAACAACCAATATTCCGGAGTAAATAATAAAAGAATGTTCTGAATCGCGGATCGAAAAATGAAAATTTGCACTTGGTAAAGTTTCATATTGAGAAACATGAAGAGCCGTCTCACGATTATTGGAAACATGTAACGTGATCTGGTGTTCTGCCAAGCTTCATATAAACATTGGTGTTAGCGGCACCAACCAATCCCAGGAAGGGCTCCAAACCTTGCTACAAAAAATACCTGTAATCAAAGGAACCAACTTTTCTCCAAAATTAAATGGAATGATTGGAACGTTTCTTTATATATTTGTTTCATTCTTCAACTTTTGTGAGCTGCAAATTTTACCAAAATTTTTACAGTAAGAATGTGGCAAGTTGATGGTAGTATTGACTGCGGCTTAACTAGAGTTGAGCGAATATGTTTGTAATCGGTCGCCAAATCTGAATTCACCATATTCGTGCCATACTGGTAGCCTATTCGTGCCGAATTTATGTTTGACGATGGTTTCCGAACATATTCGATCATTTCTTCTCCCATTGACTCCAATGGCGTTTGGCTCTGTTAGGTAAATATTGCAAATTCAACATTTGCCGGCGATAGTAATCGGAACCGAATATTGAAAAATTCACTGAACTCTAGTCTTAAACTACTCGGGGTGCACGCTGAGCTTTTAGAGCTGACATCAAATGTTAAGGTACGATGACTATTCCAGGGATGTAACTAAGGAAGGGCAGGAGTGGTTTGTGCCCCGGGGACCGATGTCAGGGGGCATCATTGGGCCGTATATACCATAAGGTGAAATTAGCATCTCGCTTTGTGCTGTGGTCTGAGGTCTTCTCAAGGGGGGATATTTTGTCACCGTCACCCCCTTGGTGTGAGATTCAACCATTGGAAAACTGGCGTGGGAAGATCTCTGACGATCAGGATATCCCACAAATACATCTTTAATGGGATGACCCCTGTCGAAAATTTAAGAAAAATATATAATTTAATTAAAAAGTTGGCTTAATGAAAAATTCCATTACACTTCATGGAAGGTAGGGAGTGGAAGCACAAAATCCGCAGACGAGTTTGGAGTCTTACAGGATTTCGTCCACATTCCGAGGTAGAGATATAATAAGATCCATATTTCGCACACCATTGACTCCTGAAATTTCTCTTCTTCTGACCGGATACACTTACCATCCATGAAGTGTACAGTTCTCCCACCAGACCATTGCTAGAGCTCACGTCAACTCTGAATGTACCTTCCGCCTGCAGCTCCGGCCAAAGCCGAGACAAAAGCCAACACCAACAAGAACCTAAGGAACGACACAAGGCCGCTAATAAACATAATTACAGACAATTGAAAACTTCTTTTCAGGAAACAGAAAATTAACTTTTGGATTCTTCAATTTGCTTTTGAATGTAAAACAATGGAGGAAAGAGCGAAACCGAGCGACGGAGGACGCCAGATACGTGTTTGTTTTGTATTTCAGACAACTGAGATCCTGAGATTGGAGGAAACCTCGGAATCATTTCACCACGAAGGTTCAAGAAATATCCAGGAAATCTTCTCGTACACAGTGGGCATCTCCTGTATATAGTTATATGTGTACAGCTGGTATAACCTGGGCATCTCCTGTATATAATTACATATATACAGCTGGTATAACCTGGCCATCTCCTGTATATAATTATATATGTACAGCTGGTATAACCTGGGCATCTCCTGTATATAATTATATATGTACAGCCGGTATAACCTGGGCATCTCCTGTATATAATTATATATGTACAGCTGGTATAACCTGGGCATCTCCTGTATATAATTATATATGTACAGCTGGAATAACCTTGGTATCTCCTGTATATAATTATATATGTACAGCTGGTATAACCTGGGCATCTCCTGTATATAATTATATATGTACAGCTGGTATAACCTGGGCATCTCCTGTATATAATTATATAGGTACAGCTGGTATAACCTGGGCATCTCCTGTATATAATTATATAGGTACAGCTGGTATAACCTGGGCATCTCCTGTATATAATTATATATGTACAGCTGGAATAACCTTGGTATCTCCTGTATATAATTATATATGTACAGCTGGTATAACCTGGGCATCTCCTGTATATAATTATATATGTACAGCTGGTATAACCTGGGCATCTCCTGTATATAATTATATATGTACAGCTGCTATAACCTGGGCATGTCATGTATATAAATATATATGTACAGCTGGTATAACCTGGGCATCTCCTGTATATAATTATATATGTACAGCTGGTATAACCTGGGCATCTCCTGTATATAATTATATATATACAGCTGGTATAACCTGGGCATCTCCTGTATATAATTATATATGCACAGCTGGTATAACCTGGGCATCTCCTGTATATAAATATATATGTACAGCTGGTATAACCTGGGCATCTCCTGTATATAATTATATATGTACAGCTGGTATAACCTGGGCATCTCCTGTATATAATTATATATGTGCAGCTGGTATAACCTGGGCATCTCCTGTATATAATTATATATGTACAGCTGGTATAACCTGGGCATCTCCTGTATATAATTATATATGTACAGCTGCTATAACCTGGGCATGTCATGTATATAAATATATATGTACAGCTGGTATAACCTGGGCATCTCCTGTATATAATGATATATGTACAGCTGGTATAACCTGGGCATCTCCTGTATATAATTATATATATACAGCTGGTATAACCTGGGCATCTCCTGTATATAATTATATATGCACAGCTGGTATAACCTGGGCATGTCCTGTATATAAATATATATGTACAGCTGGTATAACCTGGGCATCTTCTACAGCAGAGGGGTTATGGGAGTCTCCTTCAGTTTCTGTCAGCAGATGAACGCCCTCCATCTTTTGGCCATGTATATATGGCTCCGGCTTTGACCAGTGTCTGATTCCGGAGATGCGAGCCTTCTTTCGCCCTCCAGTGTTGGGACGCTTCTCCTCCTGGCAGCTGGTCTTCATTACAATTATTTTAATGATTAAAACCAGCGTCTTACTGTGTTCTTCTTCCTCCACTTATCATCTCCATCACTTCAATTTATAAAAATAGGAAACAGGTGCTGCGGCCGCCGCTGTCCGGAATCCTTATCTGTAACTGCAAGGTGAATACTTTCATAGTCCACTTCACGCCTGTCTCCTCGGCCCCATACAAGGTGATTAACTGAAATAGCAATCATTTAGGAAGTTCACCCTTTACTCTTACAACAAAGGGACTTGGAGAGTCTTTGTTCTCCGCCGTCTGGAAGTCATCAGCCGCTGGTGTCAGTGGACCTAACACAACTTCACCAGAAGTCATAAATTAGTACATATGAAGGCTGTCTAGAGCTCTCCGATACAATGTACTACAACCCGGACCACGAGGGATAAAAACCAATGTGTGAATTGATGAGGTTGCTGAAAGTCCATGCTTGGCTTTGGTCAGAAGGTTTTGGGATCACATTGAGAATGGTGTTATGGATCCGGTTTAGACTTTGCACCAGATCATATTTATTGTGGAAATGTCAATGTTCTCTAACGGATCCAAGTCTCATTATTTTACATCCTGTATTGACAAGTACGGTAGATCTTACCAAAAGTGCAACTCCAGCCAAAACCAACACTTTGCCAATGCTTAGTGCTCTACATTTACAGATTTCCCATTCATATCAATATGTTGTGTGAGACGTAGGATAGGACAAGTCCTCAAGAAGGAGACACCCTCTGCATAATCATTCTCCCCTTTGACCAAAATATGAGGATCCCGAAAAGAGGACCCCCTTCTATGGACATAAAATTTACTATTTCTTATCTATGAAAATAAGTTTTTTAAATTGGAAACCCCCTTCAATAATGACCCAATCCCACTCATTCGTTACTCTTCTTTTGACCTTCTTATCTTCTTAAAGGGTCTTACATGATCTGGTCTCAATTACTTTCTTTTCTTTCCAGTCATTTTTTTTAGCATTGGACCAGGGCAATCAATGGTATCTATAAACAATCCAATCCAAAGTCTTATTTGTCTTTTTTGGGTGGTTGTATCAAAGCCAAGTAGGACAGGGTTGAATCCTAGCACTGCAGGTCTTGATTTGATGCACCTGACTACCTTGGACTAAGAACCAGATCCTGTGCTCACTAGATGTGTCAGTGTGCTGGATGTTGAGCAGAGTAAAGTGTGCTGCTGGTGAGTGACCAGCCAAAAGGTGAGCTGTAGCTGGCAGTGCGATAAGCCAGAGTCTTTCTCAAGGGTCAGCTAGGAAAGCTGAGCAGTCTGTGTGTTGTCGCTGCAGAGAACCGTGTGGAAGCTGCAGAATATTTAGTATGAATTATGCATGGAGTTGAACACTTCTATTCAGCGTGAGAAGCTCCTGGAGCTCAGGCTGAAGAGGGTACAGAGACTGGTGGGACCATACCTGTTAGTTGAGTAAAGTTTGCTCAGGGAGAATTCAATGTATAAATTACCTTATTATGTCTAGGAGGAGAAAATGACCTCTGATGTTGCCGGTCTCAACCAGAAACTGAGAGGATTATAGTCTGCTAAATTAACTCCTCATTTTCTGTCAGTGTTTGTCCTGGACACGAGAATTTAACCCACCAGTCTGTGGTGCGGATCCCCTTCCATCATTCCATCCCTCCCAACCTGCTATCAAAAAGTTTTATGCACCCCAAAATGGCAACAATTAAACCTATTTCTCGGCCAATGAAAAAAGTGCAATTGTAAAAGTCCGATAAATGGAAAAATTATAAAGTTATGGGTTTCAGAATAAGAACATTTTTTTTATCCTTTTTTTTACTTTTTGAAAGTTATGAAACAAAAAAATAACATCCATTTGAGATCATAATTGCACTGACCCCACACGACTGTAACATGCACATTAACGGGATCTGTGCGGCAGCATGAAGAACGCATAATATTCAGCTGCACTGTGTCTGTGCTTTGCCGTACAGGCTTTGCATGGTGTCTTATTTGCAGAGTAATTTTCCTGTCACCAGGTCAGACGTGTCCGGCTTTTGCTCTTATTTTATTCCTACTACTCCCCTGAGAATTGCATTTTTTTAGCGCTAATTTTTATGCTTTTTGCTAAGGAGGCAGCGATCACAAGATTCTCATGGGCATATCTTTAGTCTGAACTGTGAGCAATGCTTCTGACCTGGTGACAGGACCTCTTTACACCAAAGATTCGGGTGGAGAACACCTCCGTATATGTAATTCTGCAATATTTATGCCTTATTTACCTCTACGAAACCCATAGTCCATCTCTGTACAACATGGAGACATGATACAACAGTGAATTTGAGCCCGTACCACCATCGTTAGACGCCATCTTTGGACATAGAACTCCTGTTATGCTCATTTTTCTGGAAATACATTTTTAGGCATAGCTTTGATGGAACGTTCAGTTAAGCCATGTTTATCATGCTCAGAAATAGATTTTTTTTGCATTTTTGACAAAGGAAATTTGGGAAAGAAAACCTAATACCATCTTCTACTGTTTGACCCCATCTTGGAAGTCCATTGCACATGAGAATATTTATGGCTTTACGACTAAAAAAAGAAAAAAGCATCAAAATGAAATAAATCTTCCAGAAAGGCGAAAATTCAACAAATGCCGGTCAAAGTAAAGACAGAAAAAAAAAACAAAGAAGAGAACAAATATCATAAATGAAATTGATTGAGAAAAGGAAAGAGACTTATGAAGTCCCCGGCGGTTCCTTGTCATTACCTAATAACTGAGATTTAGGAGTCCACGTCTACAAGACAGACATTACATCAGTGGGAACAAACCACTTCTCTCGAATGAACGTCTTTGATCACGTAAACAACGGGTGTAAGACTTCCTCCTGTTCTCTATCAATAGTGGTAGGGTCTATCTTCCGAGAGTCCTACACCCCTACGTAAAACAGCAGTAAATCTCCAGCCACCGACCATCATCAGAACATGCTCTGGAAATATGGATAATGAGTCATTTGGCAGAATAGCGCGCCGGCGTCATAGGATGGAGCCCAAGAGACTAATGTATAAATTGCATTGCAAAGTTCGGTTTTGTCATTAGTATTTTGTCCCGTTCATTGTAACCGGTCATCATTCTACACTCCTAGACAAACATGTAATGTATATGACTTATATGGAGAACCTGGGGGATAATCAAGCATATCAGATGAATGACCTCGTCTGAGGCCACCCACACTGCTAATAAGTAGACGAGTAAAGTCATTTAGCAGCCTGAACTATGGAAGATACTTCCAAACCATCAGAGAATGTTCTGTCAGATAATGGACATATGTTGTTTCTTCTTTATATTCAGAGGAGGATTTAATTGAATCTCCAGTCGTGTTGCAATGTGTTGGGTGTCTTTATGGTTTTGCTGTAATGTTTCTAGTGGGTACGTTGGGCAATATCATCCAGGGAAATTGATAAAATGGAAAATAAGAGATATATTTTATGCAAGTTCATGAATTTCTAGCGACTAAATCAAGAAGTGTGGTCTTATATAAAAGCTAAGCCTTAAAGAGAGTCTGTCGGGACACAATTAGTAGTCAAGCTAAGCCCAGCTCCTCATAGGGTATCGTGCTCGGAGACAAGTGGTATCTTTAGTAGTAAGATCCATTAGTATTATTTTGAAGAAACCTTTATTTAGACTAATATTCTAATGATGTGCTTGATGCATCCAGGGAATAGCCAAGTGGATAAGACTCCTTCCTACCAACTTATCGGTCTTGACTCAGTCTTCACCCCCATCTACCTGCAAAGCCAGGGCTTGTCTATCAAGGAAGAAGGGAGCTGGCAGGGGTCTTTGGAGGGGACAGCGGAGTCTGCAGAGGTTAAATGTCTCTAAAGGGGAAGGAGATATTTGAAGGAGGAATCGAAAGTTTCTACCTGAAAGACAGATGTGATTGGAGAAGGAGATAGTGAATTCTGGTGGAGGAGACATAGGTTTCTGAAGGAGGACAGAGGTGGGTTTTTAATTATAGAGGTAACTGAAGAAGAAGGTAGAGGCAGAACAGATGTGTTTAGAGGAGAAAAGGAGAGGTCTGGAGGGTACAAAGGAGTCTAAAGGGGATAGAGATTCCCGAAAGTGAAAAAAGAGTAGACTGAAGGGGATGGATGAGTCTAGAGGGGAAGGAGGAGTTTGGAGGGGACAGAGGAATCTAGATGGAACAGAAGTGTCTGGGGAGATGGAGGAGTCTGGAAGGGACATAGGAGTCAGGTGGAGCAGAGGAGTCTTGAGGGGACAGAGAAGTCTGGAAGAGACAGAGGAAACTAGAGAGGACGGAAGAGTCTGGGGGATGGAGGAATCTGGAGGGGACATAGAAGACACATGGGGCAGAGGAGTCTGGAGGGGACAGAGAAGTCTAGAGGGGACAGAGAAGACTGGAAAAGGCAGAGGAGACTAGAGAGGACAGAAGAGTCTGGGGAGATGGATGACAATGGAGAGGACATAGGTGTCTGGTGGGGATAGAGGAGTTTGGAGAGGACAGAGCAGCATGGAGATGGGGACCGAAGTGTTTGAAAGAGGAGAAAAAGGAGTCTATTGGAAACAGATATGTCTGGAAGAATGAACATAAGTGACTGTAGGAGCAGATGTGTCTGGAAGGGAAAAGGGTCTCCATAGGGTCAGAGGTTTCTGACAAAGAGGACAGAGCAGTCTGGAAGTGGCGAATGTGGAGTCTGGATGGGACGATGGTGTCAGGAGAGGACAGAGGTGCCTGGAGGAGACAGAAGTGTCTAGAGCAGTGTTCCCCAACTCCGGTCCTCAAGAGCCCCCAACAGGTCATGTTTTCAGGATTTCCTTAGTATTGCACAGGTGATGGAATCATTGCCTGTGCAGGTGATGCAATTATCACCTGTGCAATACTAAGGAAATCCTGAAAACATGACCTGTTGGGGGCTCTTGAGGACCGGAGTTGGGGAACACTGGTCTAGAGAGAGGGACAAAGATGTCTTGAGGAGGTGCCAGAAATGTCTAGGTGAAGGATAGATGAGACTAGAGGAGAGGACAGTCATGTCTACTGTAAAGAAGAAGACAAAAATGTCTGGAGGAGGGCAGAGGAGTTTTAATTGAATTTCCAGTCATGTTGCAATGTATTGGCCTTCATTCCTGTCTTTATGGTTTTGTTGTACAGTTTCTGGTGTAAAATAGAGGAGGAAGGCAAAGAAGGAAGAGGCACAGGTGTTTGGAGGAGAGGACAGAGGTGACTAAAGGTGGAGACGGGTGGGGAGAATTAGAGGAGGAGAAAAAGAGTAGTCTTGAGATGAACAAGGAGTCTGGAGGGAATTGGGGGCTCTTGCTGGGAACAGGGGAGTCTCGAGAAGGGGGCATCAGTATCTGACATAGAGGACAGAGGAAACTACAGTGGCATGTAAAAGTTTGTGCACTCCTGGTCAAAATGAATGATATTGTGAACAGCTAAGCAAGTGGGAGATGAAATGATCTCTCAAAGGCTTAAATCTCTAAAAGGGAATCTGTCACCCCAAACATCGTATATGAGCTAAGGCCACCGGCATCAGGGGCTTATCTACAGCATTCTGGTGGACGGAGTGGTGTCAGGAGATGAAGTGTAGACATAGGTATCTGTTGGGGACAGAGATATCTGGAAGAGGAACTAAACTCCTCTAAACAACTTCAACTTGTGTCTAAATGGGTCAGAGGAATGTGCAAGAGGGGGTAGAGGTGCCTGAAGGAGGACGGTGGTGTCTTTACATGGTCTTGAATGGACACAGATATTTGGAGACAAAGAAGTATGTGATAGATTTGGGGAAGAACAGAGGAGTCTGGAGGAGACAAAGGGGACAGAGATGACTGGAGAAAGCAGACATTTGTTTATGCTAGGAACAATATCATGATATATGATTGTGTTTGACAAAAACATGAACAAAGACAAGAAGGACATTAAACCGGTTTGTCGTTGGGGGGTGGGGGGGGACACATGATTTCTGTTTTTCAGGTTTTTTGAATGAAACCCACAAAAAATTCTTGAAGGGGTCAACAAGCGCCATGTGAACACTGCCTTTCTATTGTGATAAACGGGTTGTCCAGGTTTGGCACGGAAGTTTCCAGTCAAGCTATATGACTGCAGACTTGTGAATCCTCAAAATGCATGCAGTGTTCGCAAGTGTGTGATGTGAATACTTCGGGCCACATTCTGACTAGACATACGAGGCTGAGCACACCTAGTTGGAATGTGGCCGGGAGCATGCAGAGCACACACTTGCCATCACGTGCCCTCCTGGTCCATCCTGTGTGCTCATAGGATGACTGCAGACTTTCGCGCCAAACTGGAAACCCCTTTAAAGTTTTGAAGAAACACATTGGAGTCAGATTACAGTAGGAATTATTTTGATCTGTAATAAACTAATGATGTAAATTAAACCTTTAGTCCCGACCTCATCCTTCTTTTGGCTGTGACCCGTGGTGTAATTAACGAAGTTTACGTTTTACATTTCTATTACTAGCACAAGATCTATCTGCTGCCAATGACATCTGGTTTACTGTCATTACTGTAACATACGATGGCAGCCGTGACCTGTAGACACGATGTAACTGGAGTCTTGTTTGACATCATTACTGGGGCTCATTGGGTCTGACCTCACTGGAGCCATGATGACATCAATCAGCTTTCTGAGATCTGGCTATTACAGTGTATTATTACACTTGTAGGAGCTGCATTGATTTACTCATTCTCAATATTAAACTTTAACCTTCACTATAATTTACTGTTTCAGTAACTTTCTGAAATCTTATTATATCTCTATGTAAAAGATTGTAGTCTACAAAGGTACAAAATAATATGTACTAGAGATTGTGGATCGATCTGCGGAGAATCAAGTTCCAGTTGAATTTCCTGAAATTTGCGGTGTCACACAAATTTGATCACTTTGAGATTTTATTCACGGTTCGCCAAAAATGAAAACTTGTCCAGGACAATTTCCCACACTACTGAAGCATCAAAATGCAGGAGAATGTCTGTTTGCATGGTCCCATAATGCCCAGCAGCTATAAAATCTAGCGGATTATCATACCTTGCACGGCGGTGGTCAGTAACAGGGGAGTCACAGATCAATGGCTCCCAGTGGAGCACTGTATGCACAGTAGAGTAATTTCTGTCTCCAGAGTCACTGGGTAAGCCTCTTTCCTCTTTAGAGTGTAAGCTCTTATGGTCAGTGGGGTCCTCTCTCTCCTGTAGAGTGTAAGCTCTTATGGTCAGTGGGGTCCTCTCTCTCCTGTAGAGTGTAAGCTCTTATGGTCAGTGGGGTCCTCTCTCCTGTAGAGTGTAAGCTCTAATGGTCAGTGGGGTCCTCTCTCCTGTAGAGTGTAAGCTCTTATGGTCAGTGGGGTCCTCTCTCTCCTGTAGAGTATAAGCTCTTATGGTCAGTGAGGTCCTCTCTCTCCTGTAGAGTGTAAGGTCTTATGGACAGTGGGGTCCTCTCTCTCCTGTAGAGTGTAAGCTCTTATGGTCAGTGGGGTCCTCTCTCTCCTGTAGAGTGTAAGCTCTTATGGTCAGTGGGGTCCTCTCTCTCCTGTAGAGTGTAAGCTCTTATGGTCAGTGGGGTCCTCTCTCTCCTGTACAGTGTAAGCTCTTATGGTCAGTGGGGTCCTCTCTCTCCTGTAGAGTGTAAGCTCTTATGGTCAGTGGGGTCCTCTCTCTCCTGTAGCGTGTAAGCTCTTATGGTCAGTGGGGTCCTCTCTCTCCTGTAGAGTGTAAGCTCTTATGGTCAGTGAGGTCCTCTCTCTCCTGTAGAGTGTAAGCTCTTATGGTCAGTGGGGTCCTCTCTCTCCTGTAGAGTGTAAGCTCTTATGGTCAGTGGGGTCCTCTCTCTCCTGTAGAGTGTAAGCTCTTATGGTCAGTGGGGTCCTCTCTCTCCTGTAGAGTGTAAGTTCTTATGGTCAGTGGGGTCCTCTCTCTCCTGTAGAGTGTAAGCTCTTATGGTCAGTGAGGTCCTCTCTCTCCTGTAGAGTGTAAGCTCTTATGGTCAGTGAGGTCCTCTCTCTCCTGTAGAGTGTAAGCTCTTATGGTCAGCGGGGTTCTCTCTCTCCTGTAGAGTGTAAGCTCTTATGGTCAGTGAGGTCCTCTCTCTCCTGTAGAGTGTAAGCTCTTATGGTCAGTGGGGTCCTCTCTCTCCTGTAGAGTGTAAGCTCTTATGGTCAGCGGGGTTCTCTCTCTCCTGTAGAGTGTAAGCTCTTATGGTCAGTGGGGTCCTCTCTCTCCTGTAGAGTGTAAGCTCTTATAGTCAGTGGGGTCCTCTCTCCTGTAGAGTGTAAGCTCTTATGATCAGTGAGGTCCTCTCTCCTGTAGAGTGTAAGCTCTTATGGTTAGCGGGGTCCTCTTTCTCCTGTAGAGTGTAAGCTCTTATGGTCAGTGGGGTCCTCTCTCTCCTGTAGAGTGTAAGCTCTTATGGTCAGTGAGGTCCTCTCTCTCCTGTAGAGTGTAAGCTCTTATGGTCAGTGAGGTCCTCTCTCTCCTGTAGAGTGTAAGCTCTTATGGTCAGTGGGGTCCTCTCTCTCCTGTACAGTGTAAGCTCTTATGGTCAGTGGGGTCCTCTCTCTCCTGTACAGTGTAAGCTCTTATGGTCAGTGGGGTCCTCTCTCTCCTGTAGAGTGTAAGCTCTTATGGTCAGTGGGGTCCTCTCTCTCCTGTACAGTGTAAGCTCTTATGGTCAGTGGGGTCCTCTCTCTCCTGTATAGTGTAAGCTCTTATGGTCAGTGGGGTTCTCTCTCTCTCCTGTAGAGTGTAAGCTCTTATGGTCAGTGGGGTCCTCTCTCTCCTGTAGAGTGTAAGCTCTTATGGTCAGTGGGGTCCTCTCTCTCCTGTAGAGTGTAAGCTCTTATGGTCAGTGGGGTCCTCTCTCTCCTGTAGAGTGTAAGCTCTTATGGTCAGTGAGGTCCTCTCTCTCCTGTAGAGTGTAAGCTCTTATGGTCAGTGGGGTCCTCTCTCTCCTGTAGAGTGTAAGCTCTTATGGTCAGTGGGGTCCTCTCTCTCCTGTAGAGTGTAAGCTCTTATGGTCAGTGGGGTCCTCTCTCTCCTGTAGAGTGTAAGCTCTTATGGTCAGTGGGGTCCTCTCTCTCCTGTAGAGTGTAAGCTCTTATGATCAGTGAGGTCCTCTCTCTCCTGTAGAGTGTAAGCTCTTATGGTCAGTGAGGTCCTCTCTCTCCTGTAGAGTGTAAGCTCTTATAGTCAGTGGGGTCCTCTCTCCTGTAGAGTGTAAGCTCTTATGATCAGTGAGGTCCTCTCTCCTGTAGAGTGTAAGCTCTTATGGTCAGCGGGGTCCTCTCTCTCCTGTAGAGTGTAAGCTCTTATGGTTAGCGGGGTCCTCTCTCTCCTGTAGAGTGTAAGCTCTTATGGTCAGTGGGGTCCTCTCTGTCCTGTAGAGTGTAAGCTCTTATGGTCAGTGGGGTCCTCTCTCTCCTGTAGAGTGTAAGCTCTTATGGTCAGTGGGGTCCTCTCTCTCCTGTAGAGTGTAAGCTCTTATAGTCAGTGGGGTCCTCTCTCTCCTGTAGAGTGTAAGCTCTTATGATCAGTGGGGTTCTCTCTCTCCTGTAGAGTGTAAGCTCTTATTGTCAGTGTGGTCCTCTCTCTCCTGTAGAGTGTAAGCTCTTATGGTCAGTGGGGTCCTCTCTCTCCTGTAGAGTGTAAGCTCTTATTGTCAGTGTGGTCCTCTCTCTCCTGTAGAGTGTAAGCTCTTATGGTCAGTGAGGTCCTCTCTCTCTCCTGTAGAGTGTAAGCTCTTATGGTCAGTGGGGTCCTCTCTCTCCTGTAGAGTGTAAGCTCTTATAGTCAGTGGGGTCCTCTCTCTCCTGTAGAGTGTAACCTCTTATGGTCAGTGAGGTCCTCTCTCTCTCCTGTAGAGTGTAAGCTCTTATGGTCAGTGGGGTCCTCTCTCTCCTGTAGAGTGTAAGCTCTTATAGTCAGTGGGGTCCTCTCTCTCCTGTAGAGTGTAAGCTCTTATGATCAGTGGGGTTCTCTCTCTCCTGTAGAGTGTAAGCTCTTATTGTCAGTGTGGTCCTCTCTCTCCTGTAGAGTGTAAGCTCTTATGGTCAGTGGGGTCCTCTCTCTCCTGTAGAGTGTAAGCTCTTATTGTCAGTGTGGTCCTCTCTCTCCTGTAGAGTGTAAGCTCTTATGGTCAGTGGGGCCCTCTCTCTCCTGTAGAGTGTAAGCTCTTATGGTCAGTGGGGTCCTCTCTCTCCTGTAGAGTGTAAGCTCTTATAGTCAGTGGGGTCCTCTCTCTCCTGTAGAGTGTAAGCTCTTATGGTCAGTGGGGTCCTCTCTCTCCTGTAGAGTGTAAGCTCTTATAGTCAGTGGGGTCCTCTCTCTCCTGTAGAGTGTAAGCTCTTATGGTCAGTGGGGTCCTCTCTCTCCTGTAGAGTGTAAGCTCTTATGGTCAGTGGGGTCCTCTCTCTCCTGTAGAGTGTAAGCTCTTATGGTCAGTGGGGTCCTCTCTCTCCTGTAGAGTGTAAGCTCTTATGGTCAGTGGGGTCCTCTCTCTCCTGTAGAGTGTAAGCTCTTATGGTCAGTGGGGTCCTCTCTCTCCTGTAGAGTGTAAGCTCTTATGGTCAGTGGGGTCTTCTCTCTCCTGTAGAGTGTAAGCTCTTATGGTCAGCGGGGTCCTCTCTCTTCTGTAGAGTGTAAGCTCTTATGGTCAGCGGGGTCCTCTCTCTCCTGTAGAGTGTAAGCTCTTATGGTCAGTGGGGTCCTCTCTCTCCTGTAGAGTGTAAGCTCTTATGGTCAGTGGGGTCCTCTCTCTCCTGTAGAGTGTAAGCTCTTATGGTCAGCGGGGTCCTCTCTCTCCTGTAGAATGTAAGCTCTTATGGTCAGCGGGGTCCTCTCTCTCCTGTAGAATGTAAGCTCTTATGGTCAGTGGGGTCCTCTCTCTCCTGTAGAGTGTAAGCTCTTATGGTCAGTGGGGTCCTCTCTCTCTCCTGTAGAGTGTAAGCTCTTATGGTCAGTGTGGTCCTCTCTCTCCTGTAGAGTGTAAGCTCTTATGGTCAGTGGGGTCCTCTCTCTCCTGTAGAGTGTAAGCTCTTATGATCAGTGAGGTCCTCTCTCCTGTAGAGTGTAAGCTCTTATGGTCAGTGGGGTCCTCTCTCCTGTAGAGTGTAAGCTCTTATGGTCAGTGGGGTCCTCTCTCTCCTGTAGATTGTAAGCTCTTATGGTCAGTGGGGTCCTCTCTCTCTCCTGTAGAGTGTAAGCTCTCATAGTCAGCGGGGTCCTCTCTCTCCTGTAGAGTGTAAGCTCTTATGGTCAGTGGGGTCCTCTCTCTCCTGTAGAGTGTAAGCTATTATGGTCAGTGGGGTCCTCTCTCCTGTAGAGTGTAAGCTCTTATGGTCAGCGGGGTCCTCTCTCTCCTGTAGAGTGTAAGCTCTTATGATCAGTGAGGTCCTCTCTCTCCTGTAGAGTGTAAGCTCTTATGGTCAGTGGGGTCCTCTCTCTCTCCTGTAGAGTGCAAGCTCTCATAGACAGCGGGGTCCTTTCTCTCCTGTAGAGTGTAAGCTCTTATGGTCAGTGGTGTCCTCTCTCTCCTGTAGAGTGTAAGCTCTTATGGTCAGTGGGGTCCTCTATCTCCTGTAGAGTGTAAGCTCTTATGGTCAGCGGGGTCCTCTCTCTCCTGTAGAGTGTAAGCTCTTATGGTCAGTGGGGTCCTCTCTCCTGTAAAGTGTAAGCTCTTATGGTCAGCGGGGTCCTCTCTCTCCTGTAGAGTGTAAGCTCTTATGATCAGTGGGGTTCTCTTTCTCCTGAAGAGTGTAAGCTCTTATGGTCAGTGGGGTCCTCTCTCCTGTAAAGTGTAAGCTCTTATGGTCAGTGGGGTCCTCTCTCCTGTAGAGTGTAAGCTCTTATGATCAGTGGGGTTCTCTTTCTCCTGAAGAGTGTAAGCTCTTATGGTCAGTGGGGTCTTCTCTCTCCTGTAGAGTGTAAGCTCTTATGGTCAGCGGGGTCCTCTCTCTTCTGTAGAGTGTAAGCTCTTATGGTCAGTGGGGTCCTCTCTCTCCTGTAGAGTGTAAGATCTTATGGTCAGTGGGGTCCTCTCTCTCCTGTAGAGTGTAAACTCTTATGGTCAGTGGGGTCCTCTCTCTCCTGTAGAGTGTAAGCTCTTATGATCAGTGAGGTCCTCTCTCTCCTGTAGAGTGTAAGCTCTTATGGTCAGTGGGGTCCTCTCTCTCCTGTAGAGTGTAAGCTCTTATGGTCAGCGGGGTCCTCTCTCTCCTGTAGAGTGTAAGCTCTTATGGTCAGTGGGGTCTTCTCTCTCCTGTAGAGTGTAAGCTCTAATGATCAGTGAGGTCCTCTCTCCTGTAGAGTGTAAGCTCTTATGGTCAGTGAGGTCCTCTCTCTCCTGTAGAGTGTAATGTTGTGAATTCCGTTCTGGAGCTCCCTCCTGTGGTTGCTAATGGTATTTTTGTGAGTTCTGCCCTTGGGCTCCCTCTGATGGTTTCGAGTGGAACTGCTGCTCCTTTAGGTAGCTGTAGCAGCTGCCTTCACTAATCGCCTTGCCTGGGTTCGTTATTTAAACCTGCTCTGGGCTTTAGTTCATGACAGCTGTCAATGTTCTTGGTTGGATTTGGTTCTCTCCTTGGATTTCTCATATGGCCTGTCCTTGTCAGCAAAAGATAAGTTTTTGCTAGTTCTTGTTTGTCCATTTGCTTGGACTCTATTGCTCTGCAAATATGTCTCTTTTTGTCCAGCTTGTCATTATGTAATATTCAGGCTAGCTGGAAGCTCTGGGAAAGCAGATTTGCCCCTCCACACCGTGAGTCGGTGTGGAGTTCATTTTTGTAAACTCTGCGTGGATTTTGTAGTTTTTAATACTGACCGCACAGTATCCTTTTCTCTCTGTCTATCAAGTTTAGTATTGGCCTCCTTTGCTGAAATCTGATTTCATTTCTGTGTACGTCATTTCCCTCTCCACTCACAGTCAATATTTGTGGGGGGCTGTCTTTCCTTTTGGGATTTTCTCTGAGGCAAGATAGCTTTCTATTTCCTTCTTTAGGGGTAGTTAGTTCTTAGGCTGTGAAGAGGTGTCTAGGGAGAGTCAGGAACATCCCACGGCTATTACTAGTGTTGTTGTTAGGATTAGGGACTGCGGTCAGTAGAGATACCACCTTCTCAGAGCTCGTTCCATGTTGCATTTTAGCCATCAGGTCATATCAGTGTGGCCTCTTAACCACCAGGTCATAACAATGTAAGCTCTTATGGTCAGCGGGGTCCTCTCTCTCCTGTAGAGTGTAAGCTCTTATGGTCAGCGGGGTCCTCTCTCTCTTGTAGACTGTAATCTCTTATGGTCAGTGGGGTCCTCTCTCTCCTGTAGAGTGTAAGCTCTTATAGTCAGTGGAGTCCTCTCTATCCTGTAGAGTGTAAGCTCTTATGGTCAGTGGGGTCCTCTCTCCTGTAGAGTGTAAGCTCTTATGGTCAGCGGGGTCCTCCCTCTCCTGTAGAGTGTAAGCTCTTATGGTCAGTGGGGTCCTCTCTCTCCTGTAGAGTGTAAGCTCTTATGGTCAGTGGGGTCCTCTCTCTCCTGTAGAGTATAAACTCTTATGGTCAGTGGAGTCCTCTCTCTCCTGTAGAGTGTAAGCTCTTATGGTCAGTGGGGTCCTCTCTCCTGTAGAGTGTAAGCTCTTATGGTCAGCGGGGTCCTCTCTCTCCTGTAGAGTGTAAGCTCTTATGGTCAATGGGGTCCTCTCTCTCCTGTAGAGTGTAAGCTCTTATGGTCAGTGGGGTCCTCTCTCCTGTAGAGTGTAAGCTCTTATGGTCAGCGGGGTCCTCTCTCTCCTGTAGAGTGTAAGCTCTTATGATCAGTGGGGTCCTCTCTCTCCTGTAGAGTGTAAGCTCTTATGGTCAGCGGGGTCCTCTCTCTCCTGTAGAGTGTAAGCTCTTATGGTCAGTGGGGTCCTCTCTCCTGTAGAGTGTAAGCTCTTATGGTCAGTGGGGTCCTCTCTCTCCTGTAGAGTATAAACTCTTATGGTCAGCGGGGTCTTCTCTCTCCTGTAGTGTAAGCTCTTATGGTCAGTGGGGTCCTCTCTCTATTTTGTAGAGTGTAAGCTCTTATGGTCAGTGGGGTCCTCTCTCTCCTGTAGAGTGTAAGCTCTTATGGTCAGTGGGGTCCTCTCTCTCCTGTAGAGTGTGAGCTCTTATGGTCAGTGGGGTCCTCTCTCTCCTGTAGAGTGTAAGCTCTTATGGTCAGTGGGGTCCTCTCTCTCCTGTAGAGTGTAAGCTCTTATGGTCAGTGAGGTCCTCTCTCTCCTGTAGAGTGTAAGCTCTTATGGTCAGCGGAGTCCTCTCTCTCTTGTAGAGTGTATGATCTTATGGTCAGTTGGGTCCTCTCTCTCCTGTAGAGTGTAAGCTCTTATGGTCAGTGGGGTCCTCTCTCTCCTGTAGAGTGTAAGCTCTTATGGTCAGTGAGGTCCTCTCTCTCCTGTAGAGTGTAAGCTCTTATGGTCAGCGGAGTCCTCTCACTCTTGTAGAGTGTATGATCTTATGGTCAGTTGGATCCTCTCTCTCTTTTATAGTGTGCAAGCTTGCCCATCTTTTTGCGTGCACCTACATAGCAATATTTCTCCATGTGGAGCCCACTAGTACCCCACTCTGCTCTCCAAACAGAGATTAATTCCCCCACATTCCAACTAAACACAACATGATGTCCCCACAGCCCCACACTCAGTATGATCCCCCCACAGCCCAACACACAGTATGATGCCTGACACAAGGTATGATGCCCTTACACAAGCATCCCTATTGCCAATTTGTCCTGTTTTCCTGCTGAGTCGGTTACTGTTGCCAGTCATATGACCTGAGAATGTCCCATGACCTGAAGATGGATAGTTCCCTGCTCCACTATTGTAGTCAGCTGTATTTGTTTCCAGATGCTGTTGAAATTGGGAACCTACTCCTGCAGATAAATTTGCAACTGTCCACTGTATCTGAGATGGTCGGGTCATATGTAAAAACTATGGGGCAACACGGAAGACCTAAATAAGAATTTATTCAATATACAACCAATCATGTGAGATCCACAGTACCATGTAAACAAAAAAAAAGCATTTTTACGATCTCATATGAAATAGTTATTTCACAAATCTCAGAAAAGAGGTCAACATTAAGGTCAAGAAAAAATACTCAATGCCCGGGAACAAATATCAGGAAAGAATGAACCTGGAACACACAGACAGATAACATTCTATTAATTAGGACATTGATGCTGACATTTGATGGAGATAAGATGGGAAAGCGGATGCCATAATATACTGCGATGAGTAGATCATAGACTCGATGGGTGGCGAAACTAGAAGCAGATAAAGCAGAATGAGGAGAAGAATCTGGGGTCCTGGAACTGGGCAAATTGATTAACCAATATCTTGGACTCTGTTGTGAAATTGGATTTTGGGCTCCCCCGGTGGCCACGGGTGGAATTGAACTGGTGTGCATCATCCCCTCTGTTCACCTGTTTCCATCAGCATGTGGGAGTCGCTATTTAACCTTGCTCCTCTGTCACTTCCATGCCGGTCAACATTGTAATCAGAAGCCTTTCTGTGCATGTTCCTGCTGCTAGACAACTCCCAGCTAAGTTGGACTTTAGTCCTTGTTTGTTTTTGCATTTTGTTCCAGTTCACAGCTGTAGTTTCGTTTCTGTGTCTGGAAAGCTCTTGTGATCTGAAATTGCCACTCTGATGTTATGAGTTAATACTAGAGTCTTAAAGTAATTTCAGGATGGTATTTTGATAGGGTTTTCAGCTGACTATGAAAGTGCCCTTTCTGTCTTCCTGCTATCTAGTAAGCGGACCTCAATTTTGCTAAACCTATTTTCATACTACGTTTGTCATTTCATCTAAAATCACCGCCAATATATGTGGGGGCCTCTGTCTGCCTATCGGGGAAATTTCTCTAGAGGTGAGCCAGGACTATATTTTCCTCTGCCAGGATTAGTTAGTCCTCCGGCCGGCGCTGGGCGTCTAGGGATAAAAACGTAGGCAACGCTACCCGGCTACTGTTAGTTGTGCGGCAGGTTTAGTTCATGGTCAGTTTAGTTTCCATCCTTCCAAGAGCTAGTACTTATGTTTGCTGGGCTATGTTCTCTTGCCATTGAGAACCATAACAGTTTGACCGGCCGCAAAAGGGTTAAATTAATTGACAGAGAAAGGAGAGAAAAGAGAAGTCTGCTGAAGATTTTTTTTTTTTTTTTTTTCCCCTTCCCTTCAGTTCTGAGTGTGCTTGTAATTGAATCTCTTGCAAGTCTGCCTATATTGCAGCCTTTCTCTCTCTCTCTCTCCTTCTAATCCTGGAATGGCTCTGTGTTCACCTGTTTAAAATGGATATTCAGAGTTTAGCTGCAGGTTTGAATAATCTCACCACGAAAGTTCAAAATTTACAAGATTTTGTTGTTCATGTTCCTATATCTGAACCTAGAATTCCTTTGCCTGAATTTTTCTCGGGGAATAGATCTTGCTTTCAAAATTTCAAAAATAATTGCAAGTTGTTTTTGTCCCTGAAATCTCGCTCTGCTGGAGATCCTGCTCAGCAGGTCAGGATTGTGATTTCCTTGCTCCGGGGCGACCCTCAGGATTGGGCTTTTGCATTGGCTCCAGGGGATCCTGCGTTGCTCAATGTGGATGCGTTTTTTCTGGCCTTGGGGTTGCTTTATGAGGAACCTCAGTTAGAACTTCAGGCGGAAAAGGCCTTGATGTCCCTATCTCAGGGGCAAGACGAAGCTGAAATATACTGCCAGAAATTCCGTAAATGGGCTGTGCTTACTCAGTGGAATGAGTGCGCCCTGGCGGCGAATTTCAGAGAGGGTCTCTCTGATGCCATTAAGGATGTTATGGTGGGGTTCCCTGTGCCTGCGGGTCTGAATGAGTCCATGACAATGGCTATCCAGATCGATAGGCGTCTGCGGGAGCGCAAACCTGTGCACCATTTGGCGGTGTCTACTGAGAAGACGCCAGAGAATATGCAATGTGATAGAATTCTGTCCAGAAGTGAACGGCAGAATTTAAGACGAAAAAATGGGTTGTGCTTCTATTGCGGTGATTCAACTCATGTTATATCAGCATGCTCTAAGCGTACTAAGAAGCTTGATAAGTCTGTTTCAATTGGCACTTTACAGTCTAAGTTTATTCTATCTGTGACCCTGATTTGTTCTTTATCATCTATTACCGCGGATGCCTATGTCGACTCTGGCGCCGCTTTGAGTCTTATGGATTGGTCCTTTGCCAAACGCTGTGGGTATGATTTGGAGCCTCTTGAAACTCCTATACCCCTGAAGGGGATTGACTCCACCCCATTGGCTAGTAATAAACCACAATACTGGACACAAGTAACTATGCGGATTAATCCGGATCATCAGGAGATTATTCGCTTTCTTGTGCTGCATAACCTACATGATGTGTTGGTGCTTGGATTGCCATGGCTGCAATCTCATAACCCAGTCCTTGACTGGAAAGCTATGTCTGTGTTAAGCTGGGGATGTAAGGGGACGCATGGGGACGTACCTGTGGTTTCCATTTCATCATCTATTCCCTCTGAGATTCCTGAATTCTTGACTGAATATTGTGACGTTTTTGAAGAACCTAAGCTTGGTTCATTACCTCCGCACCGGGAGTGCGATTGTGCCATAGATTTGATTCCGGGTAGTAAATACCCTAAGGGTCGTTTATTTAATCTGTCTGTGCCTGAACATGCTGCTATGCGAGAATATATAAAGGAGTCCTTGGAAAAGGGACATATTCGTCCTTCGTCATCTCCCTTAGGAGCCGTTTTTTTCTTTGTGGCTAAGAAAGATGGCTCTTTGAGACCGTGTATTGATTATCGGCTTTTGAATAAAATCACGGTTAAATATCAATATCCGTTGCCACTGCTGACTGATTTGTTTGCTCGCATAAAGGGGGCCAAGTGGTTCTCTAAGATAGATCTCCGTGGGGCGTATAATTTGGTGCGAATTAAGCAGGGGGATGAGTGGAAGACCGCATTTAATACGCCCGAGGGCCACTTTGAGTATTTGGTGATGCCTTTTGGTCTTTCAAATGCCCCTTCAGTCTTTCAGTCCTTTATGCATGACATTTTCCGTGATTATTTGGATAAATTTATGATTGTGTATCTGGATGATATTTTGATTTTTTCGGATGACTGGGACTCTCATGTCCAGCAGGTCAGGAGGGTTTTTCAGGTTTTGCGGTCTAATTCCTTGTGTGTGAAGGGTTCTAAGTGCGTTTTTGGGGTTCAAAAGATTTCCTTTTTGGGATATATTTTTTCCCCCTCTTCCATCGAGATGGATCCTGTCAAGGTTCAGGCTATTTGTGATTGGACGCAACCCTCTTCTCTTAAGAGTCTTCAGAAATTTTTGGGCTTTGCTAACTTTTATCGTCGATTTATTGCTGGTTTTTCTGATGTTGTTAAACCATTGACTGATTTGACTAAGAAGGGTGCTGATGTTGCTGATTGGTCCCCTGCTGCTGTGGAGGCCTTTCGGGAGCTTAAGCGCCGCTTTTCTTCCGCCCCTGTGTTGCGTCAGCCTGATGTTGCTCTTCCTTTTCAGGTTGAGGTCGACGCTTCTGAAATCGGAGCTGGGGCAGTTTTGTCGCAGAGAAGTCCCGATTGTTCCGTGATGAGACCTTGTGCCTTTTTCTCGCGTAAATTTTCGCCCGCCGAGCGGAATTATGATGTTGGGAATCGGGAGCTTTTGGCCATGAAGTGGGCTTTTGAGGAGTGGCGTCATTGGCTTGAGGGGGCTAGACATCAGGTGGTGGTATTGACTGACCACAAAAATCTAATTTATCTTGAGTCCGCCAGACGCCTGAATCCTAGACAGGCGCGCTGGTCGTTGTTTTTCTCTCGGTTTAATTTTGTGGTGTCCTACCTGCCGGGTTCTAAGAATGTTAAGGCGGATGCCCTTTCTAGGAGTTTTGAGCCTGACTCCCCTGGTAACTCTGAACCTACAGGTATCCTTAAGGATGGAGTGATATTGTCTGCCGTTTCTCCAGACCTGCGGCGGGCCTTGCAGGAGTTTCAGGCGGATAGACCTGATCGTTGCCCACCTGGTAGACTGTTTGTTCCTGATGATTGGACCAGTAAAGTCATTTCTGAGGTTCATTCTTCTGCGTTGACAGGTCATCCTGGAATCTTTGGTACCAGGGATTTGGTGGCAAGGTCCTTCTGGTGGCCTTCCCTGTCTCGAGATGTGCGAGGCTTTGTGCAGTCTTGTGACGTTTGTGCTCGGGCCAAGCCTTGTTGTTCTCGGGCTAGTGGATTGTTGTTGCCCTTGCCTATCCCGAAGAGGCCCTGGACGCACATCTCGATGGATTTTATTTCGGATCTTCCTGTTTCTCAGAAGATGTCTGTCATCTGGGTGGTGTGTGACCGTTTCTCTAAGATGGTCCATTTGGTTCCCCTGCCTAAGTTGCCTTCTTCTTCCGAGTTGGTTCCTCTGTTTTTTCAAAATGTGGTCCGTTTGCATGGTATTCCGGAGAATATCGTTTCTGACAGAGGAACCCAATTCGTGTCTAGATTTTGGCGAGCATTCTGTGCTAGGATGGGCATAGATTTGTCTTTCTCGTCTGCTTTCCATCCTCAGACAAATGGCCAGACCGAGCGGACGAATCAGACCTTGGAGACATATTTGAGGTGTTTTGTGTCTGCAGATCAGGATGATTGGGTTGCTTTTTTGCCTTTAGCGGAGTTTGCCCTCAATAATCGGGCCAGCTCTGCCACCTTGGTGTCTCCTTTTTTCTGTAATTCGGGGTTTCATCCTCGATTTTCTTCTGGTCAGGTGGAATCTTCGGATTGTCCTGGAGTGGATGCTGTGGTGGAGAGGTTGCATCAGATTTGGGGGCAGGTAGTGGACAATTTGAAGTTGTCCCAGGAGAAGACTCAGCTTTTTGCCAACCGCCGGCGTCGGGTTGGTCCTCGGCTTTGTGTTGGGGACTTGGTGTGGTTGTCTTCTCGTTTTGTCCCTATGAGGGTTTCTTCTCCTAAGTTTAAGCCTCGGTTCATCGGCCCGTACAAGATATTGGAGATTCTTAACCCTGTGTCCTTCCGTTTGGACCTCCCTGCATCTTTTTCTATTCATAATGTTTTTCATCGGTCATTGTTGCGCAGGTATGAGGTACCGGTTGTGCCTTCCGTTGAGCCTCCTGCTCCGGTGTTGGTTGAGGGCGAGTTGGAGTACGTTGTGGAAAAAATCTTGGACTCCCGTGTTTCCAGACGGAAACTCCAGTATCTGGTCAAATGGAAGGGATACGGTCAGGAGGATAATTCTTGGGTGACTGCCTCTGATGTTCATGCCTCCGATCTGGTCCGTGCCTTTCATAGGGCTCATCCTGATCGCCCTGGTGGTTCTGGTGAGGGTTCGGTGCCCCCTCCTTGAGGGGAGGGTACTGTTGTGAAATTGGATTTTGGGCTCCCCCGGTGGCCACGGGTGGAATTGAACTGGTGTGCATCATCCCCTCTGTTCACCTGTTTCCATCAGGATGTGGGAGTCGCTATTTAACCTTGCTCCTCTGTCACTTCCATGCCGGTCAACATTGTAATCAGAAGCCTTTCTGTGCATGTTCCTGCTGCTAGACAACTCCCAGCTAAGTTGGACTTTAGTCCTTGTTTGTTTTTGCATTTTGTTCCAGTTCACAGCTGTAGTTTCGTTTCTGTGTCTGGAAAGCTCTTGTGATCTGAAATTGCCACTCTGATGTTATGAGTTAATACTAGAGTCTTAAAGTAATTTCAGGATGGTATTTTGATAGGGTTTTCAGCTGACCATGAAAGTGCCCTTTCTGTCTTCCTGCTATCTAGTAAGCGGACCTCAATTTTGCTAAACCTATTTTCATACTACGTTTGTCATTTCATCTAAAATCACCGCCAATATATGTGGGGGCCTCTGTCTGCCTATCGGGGAAATTTCTCTAGAGGTGAGCCAGGACTATATTTTCCTCTGCCAGGATTAGTTAGTCCTCCGGCCGGCGCTGGGCGTCTAGGGATAAAAACGTAGGCAACGCTACCCGGCTACTGTTAGTTGTGCGGCAGGTTTAGTTCATGGTCAGTTTAGTTTCCATCCTTCCAAGAGCTAGTACTTATGTTTGCTGGGCTATGTTCTCTTGCCATTGAGAACCATAACAGGACTCCAACCATCCCTAGTTTAGAGTAAGCGCCATGATGTTATGAAATCTGAGGAGTGACACAAAAGTATCTACCAATTTTAACTTTTTCTACATAAAGATCACAAAATCCATTAACAGTTAGGTAGCAACTTGTCAAAAGTCACATTTTGTTTTCAAACAATTTTAGTTTGTGCTCCATCAAATATTTGGAAGAAGATTAGCACAAATGTATTTACCAGACTACATGAGTTCATTTGGTCTTTGAAGCATAGAGGGGCCCCAAGAATGTTTTATGATCTTGATCTTCAAGGTGAGGGACTTGTATAACCTGCTTTATGGTGGTAATAGTAGCAGCCAGTACCTGCGGAAGAAACATAATGGAAGCCATGTAGCAGTGGTCTTCATTGCCACTTCCTAAGGGCCACCAACATATCATATTTACAGGATTTCCTTAGTATCGCCTGGGTGATATTTCCTTCACCTGTGTAATACTAAGAAAATCGTGAAAACATTAACTGTTGATGGTTTTTGAGGACTGGAGTTGAGGAACACTGCCTCCTAGGGTTCTTGGACCTTCAGCTGAGAAACAATGCTTGCTTCTTAAAAGTTACACAAACCACAAGGATCTTATTAGTTACAATGACCCAAATTCATTTTTAGAATTGATGTCAGGCCTCTTTTTTTAGGATGATGTGATCACAGACCATACACCCATGAGAAAGCCGGGAGGCGAAACAGTTCGGGCATTTCCTGTTAGATTTTAATGTTCATGTGTTCAAGTAACCATAAAAGAGCGAAGTTAAGGCACTTTTTATTCGAAATACAAGAAGTGATCTCCTGTCTTTCCCTTTATCACAAATGTCCAGTCCTGCCTGCGGAACAGGATAGCAAGTTACTAAGTGGAGAGCACAGAACTGGTGGTCAGTGATGACAGAAAGGAGGCAGAGCAAGAACACCGCCAGCAGAGGATGAACAACTTTGGAGTGTAGAAAACTTACCAGTAGGGTAAGAGAGAGAACTGTTTAGCTACTGAGTAATGGAAGTTTTCACTATGATGTTGGAAAAATCAAGGAAGTACTTTCAAGGAATTACGTCATGGATTATTTTCTGCAGACTTTAGATTTTCCCTTAATTACAATCTGAGTAGTTAGGAGGGACATTTTTTTCTGCATAGTGTTTGTGTCTTTGTATTTCCAGCCACCGAGTGTAAAGTCACACGAGTCCCATCATAGTAGCTTCTAATCCTCTCTGAGCTCCGTTCACATCGTTATACAATTTTTACCCCTTATGATGGATTACGAATTTGTCTATTTTCACTCCAGTGATGGTGACCCAGCTGAAGTTTAGGCCACTAGTTTGGCCCCAAAGTCTTGGATGACAAATAAATGTCGGAAAATGGAGCTGAAAAGCAAACCAAAGGTATCAATCGGAGATAAACAAATCTTTAGAAATTCGTATTGGGCAGCTGTGAAAATTTTTCCCAAATATTTGATTCAGGGCAAATATATTAAACAGAAATTAAAAATAGGCCTTTATTTGTCCTGAAAAAATGTGTGAAACACTCTGGGATCTCTTAGGTCTGTATCCAACCACTTTCAAGCACATTGCCGCACACACAAGCTTAGTAATGTCAAAGTAACCACAATATATGTGACTATGGGTAAGTGGATGGTAGCCAAAGGCGTAATCCTCATATACTAATCTTCTTCACTTTTATGGATTTTTCTCGTTATCTATAAGGCTAAGCTATGAGGTGTGACGTCCTCTCACTATCCAGATTCACTACACTGTGTTCCAAATTATTATGCAAATTGGATTTAAGTGTGATAAAGATTTAATTATTTTGTTTTTCAAATAAACTCGTGGATGGTATTGTGTCTCAGGGCTCAATGGATCACTGAAATCAATCTTACACACATGTGATAATTAGTTTTCCAGGTGATTCTAATTAAAGGAAAACTACTTAAAAATGATGTTCCACATTATTAAGCAGGCCACAGGTTTCAAGCAATATGGGAAATAAAAGGATCTCTCTGCTGCTGAAAAGCGTTAAATAGTGCTATGCCGTGGACAAGGTATGAAAACATTAGATATTTTACGAAAACGTAAGAGTGATCATCATACTGTGAAGAGATCTGTGACTGAAACAGAGCACAGACAGAGTTCATGCAGATAAAGGCGTAATGAGGAAGGTTTCTGCCAGGCAAGTTTATTGGATTAAGAGAGCAGCTGCTAAAATGTCATTACAAACCAGCAAACAGATATTTGAAGCTGCTGGTGCCTCTGGAGTCCCTCGAACCTCAAGATGTAGGATCCTTCAAAGGCTTGCTGTGGCTCATAAACCTACTATTCGGCCACCCCTAAACAGTGTTTACAAGCAGAAATGGTTGCAGTGGTCCCAGACAGACATGAAGACTAATTTTCAAACAGTCTTCTTTACTGAAGAGTGTCGAGCAACCCTGGATGGTCCAGATGGATGGAGTAATGGATGGTTGGTGGATGGCCACCATGTCCCAACAAGGCTGCGACGTCAGGAAGGAGGTGGAGGAGTCATGTTTTGGGCCAGAATCATGGGGAAACAGCTGGTAGGGCCCTTTAAGGTTCCTGAAGGTGTGAAAATGACCTCTGCAAAGTATATAGAGTTTCTGACTGACAACTTTCCTCCATGGTATAAAAAGCAGAAACGTGCCTTCAGGAACAAAATCATCTTCATGCTGACAATGCCCCATCTCATGCTGCAAAGAATACCTCTGAGTCATTGGCTGCTATGGGCATAAAAGAAGATAAACTCATGGTGTGGCCACCATCTTCCCCTGACCTCAACCCTATAGAGAACCTTTAGAGGATCATCAAGCAAAAGATCTATGAGGGTGGGAGGCCGTTCACATCAAAACAGCAGCTCTGGGAGGTGATTCTGACTTCATGCAAAGAAATACAAGCAGAAACTCTCCAAAAACTCACAAGTTCAATGGATGCAAGAATTGTGAAGGTGACATCAAAGAAAGGTTCCTATGTTAACATGTGACTTGGTCTGTTAGGAGGTTTTGGAGTTAAATAGCTTTTTTGTTCAGTGAATGTGACCTCCTAATGCTACAAATTCCACAAATGAGCATTTTCATTTCTTTAAAACATATCAAATGTTTAGATACTCATTTTGAGTTTTTATTTATTTTGGAGATTATACTGTTATTATTGGGAGGCTTCTTCAATAAAATTTGATGTATAATCTAACGGGTGATGACTTTTATTAGACTGCCTGTCATTTGCACCGACCATTTAGGAAAATCCGAGAAAAATATAATTTGCATAATAATTTGAAACATGGTGTATAAATGGCTCCTGCATTCCTTGCCTCTTGCTTTTTTACAGACCGTGATACTGGTTACTTACCACATAATGTGATAGTTACAAGACATTGTTAGACCAAGCCCAAGGTCATTCTAATCTTCTGCAATGTGTAACATGGAGGAGGTCAGTTTATGTGATTCGTTTGATGTGAATCCAAAATTGGCCGAAATTGCCGGTTTCATCAAATTCCTAAATATTTGATATAAATTTGATTCACATTGATTCAATGTGCTCGTTTCTAGTATCTACTTAAGTGTACGTGTCCTGCTAGATCATAGACTCTCAACATTGCGACTTCTGTAGTTGATTGGACATTTGAAAGCCTTCCACTCATCCACTTGTAGTATCGAACTGAGAACAATATCCCCCAAGGCCAACGAGTGTTTACAGCTGAATACCCCATATCCAAACAGCCTGATTATATCCCTCTTGGATACATTGACACTCAGCCCGTGTCAATATCATCGCGGGTATACAAGTACATCCTGCTTATAACATCCCATTTGGAGGTAATTCCATTTACAGTTTTCATTGTAAACAGCCCTCTGGATAAGAAAACGCTTATTGGAAACATTTGCTACGAGGAATGTTGTTTAATGTGAACGCTGTTTGCGGGTGGACTTCTGATAACAGTTTTTGAAGAAACAGATCCTTTACGGTTTTACGGAATGTAAAAGTAAAGCCTCATGGAATTCTGCAACAAAGAACAAATGTAATGAAAGTGATGTATCTGCGTCTACATGGGAGGTGATGTTTATAGTCTGGGGTTTGCTGATGGAATGACATAGAACTTGTGATGGTTGAATGAGCATCGAGTACTCTTAAAATAGCTTCAAATCTTAATGACTGAACTTTCATCCTTGGTTATAGCTTCAGCACCACAACCCAAGGGAAGAAGAACAGAAGACGTTTTGTAAGCTCGCATACCAATTAGAAGATGGAACGTGTCAAAATTAATGTAGGTTTTACAGAGCAGAGAAAGACCAAAGTTTCCCAATATAAGTGGTTATGACTCGTAGAGATGAAAGATTTTCACCGAATCCGAATGTGCCATATTTGTGCCGAATTTGTGTTTGGTGATCATTTTCCGAACATGTTCATTCATACAAGTTGAATGAGCGAATATGTTTGGAAAACGATTGCCAAACATAAATTCAGCACAAATATGGCACATTTGGATTCGGCGACCGTTTTCCGAACAAGTTCACTCATCTCTAGAACTTATGAGTCACTTTACATATTAAGAATACTTAACATGTCTATTGTTGAAAACACAGTGGACTCTATCATCAATGGTACAAAAACCGTTCCAATACAGTGAAGAAATCATCTGAATTTCCCACCTATCACCCTATAGATGGATACCTTCACAACATGGAAGAACCTTACTCACCGATGCCTAATGTTTGAGCTGTATAACATGGAAGGAAAAGGGCAGACCATTCTGAGCCCAGTTTTAGAACTTAAAATAATAGATCTTTTTTTTTCTCCTTATTCTTATACTGTTGTAAGTAGATATGAGTAAGGAGGTGGACTGCCGCGGTCACATTCCTGTTCTTAGTGTTATGTAAAGCGTAATGTAAAATGTCATGTGTTATGCATTAATGATATTTGTATGTGTTATTTATTGTGATGTGTGAAAGCTATGTGCAGTTTGTCTATGGGAACAGAGTTAATGTTTGGGACTAGTCCACAGTGGGATGGGTTAGTGTAAGGGAAGGTGACTGTTTACTGATAGGATGGCAAATAGGGCCTGGAGTGCGAAAAGCATTGGCCACAAGGTCCAAGGTGTACAGTGCCACATTTGAAGGTGACCCAAGATGAGAGGAGACCAAAGAGAAGGTATAGCGAGATCCTGAGGAAAAGAGACAGAGAGAGAAAAAATAACCTTCCTGAGACGGTCCTAGGAGAGTACACCTAGCCGCGAGACCCCAAGCTTACAACACTAAAGGTAACAGGACTAAACAGGACATAGTAAAGGGAACTAGTGAAGGGTCCCGAGCAGACGCCAGTAGTGGAAAGCACTTGTTGATCAGGACGGTAGTGAAAAAGATAAAGTGGGGATACATATCGGACTTAAAGAGCCCTCTAGTATACTACTAAAGAGGTAGACTGTGTGGAAAATGCTTCAAGTTGCAAAAGAAACATTCATAAGACTTTTCACCCGATATCCCTTGTATATACTCCGTATCAAGCTACCGCTCAGTAAAGAGTTTATCTGTGAATGATGGTCTCCTTCACTGAACTGTGAAACATCTGGTCCTGGCAAACTCACAACAACGGTTAAATGTGGCCTGCACGAGTGTAATGCCCTCAAAGGACAAGAATATAACTACTATAATACTGCCCCCTATGTACAAGAATGTAGCTACTATAATACTGCTCCTATGTACAAGAATATAACTACTATAATACTGCTCCTATGTACAAGAATATAACTACTATAATACTGCCCCTATGTACAAGAATATAACTACTATAATACTGCCCCTATGTACAAGAATATAACTACTATAATACTGTCTCCTATATACAGGAATATAACTACTATAATACTGCTCCTATGTACAAGAATATAACTACTATAATACTCCTATGTACAAGAATATAACTACTATAATACTGCTCCTATGTACAAGAATATAAATACTATAATACTGCCCCTATGTACAAGAATATATCTACTATAATACTGCCCCTATGTACAAGAATATAACTACTATAATACTGCTCCTATATACAAGAATATAACTACTATAATACTGCTCCTATGTACAAGAATATATCTACTATAATACTGCTCCTATATACAAGAATATAACTACTATAATACTGCCCCTATGTACAAGAATATATCTACTATAATACTGCCCCTATGTACAAGAATATAACTACTATAATACTGCTCCTATGTACAAGAATATAACTACTATAATACTGCTCCCTATGTACAAGAATATAACTACTATAATACTGCTCCTATGTACAAGAATATAACTACTATAATACTGCCCCTATGTAGAAGACTATAACTACTATAATACTGCTCCTATATACAAGAATATAGCTACTATAATACTGCTCCCTATGTACAAGAATATAGCTACTATAATATGCTCCTATGTACAAGAATATAACTACTATAATACTTCCCCCATATAGAAGAATATAACTACTATAATACTGCTCCTATGTACAAGAATATAGCTACTATAATACGGGTCCTATGTACAAGAATACAGGGCGGACCATTTATGTGGATACACCTAAATAAAATGGGAATTGTTGGTGATATCATCTTCCTGTTTGTAGCACATTAGTATATGGGAGGGGGGAAGCTTTTCAAGATGTGTGGTGACCATGGCGGCCATTTTGAAGTCGGCCATTTTGGATCCAACTTTATTTTTTCCAATGGGAAGAGGGTCATGTGACACATCAAACTTATTGAGAATTTCACAAGAAAAACAATGGTGTGCTTGGTTTTAACATAACTTTATTCTTTCAAGAGTTATTTACAAATTAATGACCACTTATAAAATGTGTTCAAAGTGCTGCCCATTGTGTTGCATTGTCAATGCAACCCTCTTCTCCACTCTTGACACACTGATAGCAACACCGCAGAAGAAATGCTAGCACAGGCTTCCAGTATCCACTGTTTCAGATGCTGCACATCTCGCATCTTCACAGCATAGACAATTGCCTTCAGATGACCCCAAACATAGAAGTCTAAGGGGGTCAGATCGGGAGACCTTGGTGGCCATTCAACTGAGACAGGAGATACTTATATGCACTAACTGAGTGAAGCGTTGTCGAGATTTACCCCATTTTCTGCTCTACATTTATTGCTTACAGTTACGGCCACCCGGTGCTGCTACTCCTCGCCGATGCTCTATGCGGGTCCCACGCTGCGTCTCCTTGGCACTTCCGGGTCCTCAGAGGGTTTGCTGCCCACGCAGGCACATTGGGTCCCGGCCGCACGCTTTCCCTACGCTTCATACCACAGGAGGGTCATGATCGAGAAGCTCCGTCCTGTCATGGTGGCCACCACCGAGTACTTCAGGCTGCCTCCTGCTTGGGATGAGTGCCTGATGATCATTTGCTTGTCTGTTTGCTGCCTGTTGGTATCGCTTCGGACATCCCTTGTATTCAGGTCCTGCTGCACCTACCTTGTGCGCTCTGCTCTTCTCTGTCTTGGTCCTGGCGCACCTCCATGTGTGTACTCAGCCCTGTCCTGATCCTGATACACCTCCCTGTGTGCGCACTGCCCTGTTATGGTCCCGGGACACCTCCTTGTGTGTTCTGCCCAGTCCCAGTCCTGGTGCCATCCCTGTGTGTGCTCTGCCCAATCTTGGTCCTGGTACACCTCCTTGTGTATGTTCTGCCCAGTCCCAGTTCTGGTGCCCTCCCTGTGTGCGCTCTGCCCAGTCTTGGTCCTTTTACACCTCCCTGTGTGCACTCAGCCCTGTCCTGTTCCCAGTGCACTCCCCAGTGTGCGCTCTGCCCTGTCCTGGTCCTGATTTGTGCTGGAATCATCCAGAAAGCTTTTCTCCATATACCATTACCTGTTGTTTGCTAATGCATTTACTGTCGGAGACAAGATCAGTTTTCCTCGTTTCTTCTTACTGCTTTTTGCTTGACTTGCTCCATGTTTTTGGAGATGCTGTATAATGTGAGTATTGATATCATAGACTTGATTACATTTTGTGGTTTCCATAGCGCTTATAATACAGTATGTTTAGGTTTATGGATCACTGCTTTACGTCTTCTAAGAGGACATCTGTTCCTGTTTGTTCCATCTCCAACAAACAATAATCAACCTCACAGATCTAAAACAGACATCAAGAAGAAGAAGAGGATCCCCTTTAGGCAAGTCCTCTTAAGACAGAAATCCAAGCCAGTGGATACCAGTTAAATGAGACCATGGGGTCTTTGAAGAATGTTATGGCTTGTGGTTTCGATAAACTTTAACCACCGGGAATCTTAGACCCGAAGGGTCTGCAATCGCATTCTACTCTGTGATGACCTGCCAATGATGATCTGACCTGATCTTCTAAACATTCAACATTTCTGGTAAGAGGATGTGGTACAGACGTGAAACATTTACCAGCGTATCCACATTTAGACAACACACTTTCTTCTCAGATGGCCCATGATGGAAGAGCTTCGCTTGTAAAGTATTGGCATAAAACAAAAAAAACTGCAAAATATCAACTCATTCTGAAAAGCTGAAAACCCTTGGAATTGTCATGTCATTCAAAAAGGATATTCATGAAGAAGGTCAGCTTGGTATGGAGTCTTATGGGCAGTGATCTATGAGAAAAACTTGCAAATTAGTTTTTTCTTGGAAGAAACGGAACTATTGAAGGTAGACACTCTATCTATGAGTAGAGCTTGAAGTCTCCCCAGAAACCCATCTAGAGACTGATTTTTCGGGGTACCTCCCTTCATCAGTGCTGAATGTGGTGTGACTAGCTGAATGAGATGCCCTTGATAATGACTTGAGAGGAGCGTGGGGGTCTGGCTCTCCTTAAGGAGACCGGATGAGTATGAAATGCTATTGACCATGCTCTTTAGCAAGAGCCAGTTTTGCCACCACATATCCAATCATTCAGAGTACTATATGCAGCTCGGCTGTTGTGAATTCTGCTCTTGGGCTCCCTCCGGTGGTTATAAGTGGTAGCGCTGCTGTCTGTCCTTCACAGCAGTCATCAGGTGTGTCCACTTCGGACTGGGCCATTTAGTCTGGCTTCACCCTTTAGTCAGTGCCAGTTGTTCATTGTTTCTGGAGGATTCACATCCCTTCCTGGTCTCTCCTGCTTGCTGTTCATTTCAACAAAGATAAGTTCTGCTTGTTTTTGCAGCCCACATGTTGTGGGCCTTATTGTTCAGTGTATTTCATGTTTTTTCTTGTCCAGCTTAATCTGTGTAAGGATTTATGCAGCCAAGCTGGAATCTCTGGAGAGGCAGGTATACCCTCCATGTCTTTAGTCAGATGTGGAGTTTTTGTATTTTCTGTGGTGGATATTTTCTAGTATTTTAATACTGACAGCATAGTTCTCTGTCCTATCCTTCCTATTTAGCTAGATTGGCCTCTTTTGCTAAATCCTGTTTTCAGTCTGTGTATGTTTTTTCCTCTCCTCTCACAGTCAATATTTGTGGGGGGCTGTCTATCCTTTGGGGATTTTCTCTGAGGCAAGATAGTTTTCCCTTTTCTATCTATAGGGTTAATTAGTCCTCCGGCTGTGTCGAGGTGTCTAGGATTGGTAGGTACATCCCACGGCTACTTCTAGTTGCGGTGTTAAGTTCAGGGTCTGCGGTCAGTACAGATACCACCTTCTCCAGAGTACGTCTCATGCTGCTCCTAGGCCACCAGATCATAACACTCGGCACTGTAAGGGCAAGTACTTTTCAACAAGGATCTGTAAATGGGTGCCTAGCTTGTCTAACATCATGCCCAACATGGCATCGATGGACCCGTCCAACCTGTCTACTATGGAAACAATGTAACATGAAATATCCCAAAGAAAAATATCCAAAACCCATTTAGAAATGCACAATAAATTAACCAAGAACTAATGAAGAACTCATCCAGTGTCTTAGGCTTCCATTACTGCTGGGTCATAGTCTAACTGGTTTGCTTAAATTGGGAGCTACATGTGGTTCTCTGGTCTTTGGCATGTCTTATACGTGATGAGCATTGTCAAGGCTTTCCAGCTAAGAATGAAAGGCATTAATGGTTTAGCCATTCTTACTGTTGAAAGTCCATTCTGGAGGGGTTTTTATTTCACTATTACTAATGTCTGTCTAGGATGTGCATTCAATACTTACCGGTACCTGTCTTCTGCCATTTCTCACGCTGCTCCTATTCCATAGTGTAATGGCAACACTCTTGTCGGATCTCACCATGGATCATTACTTCTTCTCTTACAGTGAGTCTATGAGATTCTTGACCTGAGTGACACAGGCTCACATTGAAAAAGTGGAATCTGGTCCCACTGCAAATGCTGCAACTATCCAGACAGTCACAGCAGCTTTGGAAACGACAGAAGACAATGGTCGGTAAATATTTGATTCAGGGGTGGACATTGGTGCACAATGACCGAAGCGGTAAGGAAGCCGCTGCCACCTCCATAACAGGTGGAATTTTGCATTATGAGGAGCTATTGGACTGCAGAGGGCCCATATATTGTTCTTGCACAGGGACCCCTTCTGCCTGTGTCTACTGCTGGTTTGCATGCACGCGCCAAACATATATTAATGATTGCAAATGCAAAAGTCCATAATGCCTGCCAGGACTGTACGTACTACAGATCTCTCTGTGGCTGTGCTCTGCTTCTAGTCACCATGATGCCTACTCCTGTGCTGCTTCTCATGATGTCATCAGGGTTTAAGCTCATCCAGGAAGTACTAATTTAGTATCTGTTTTCTTTCAGACATTGCATCAAAATGAATATATCCCGTCATTGCGCTTTTGCACGTGATACCTTAGATTTTGCCTATTGCCTTGACGTCTGTAATTTTGCACTTTCGTACAATACAGTGAATTTCCCAAACTCTGGTTCTGTCTTCAATAATTCTACCAGGACAGTTATACTCGACCAATTCTGACCCAGATCTCTGTTGGAGGCTCTCCATTTGTGACTGGTGAACACGATGAGGAGTACAAATTAGAAACCCAATCAGTAACGTCGAGTCTTCTTTGTGGGGTCACCGGGTGAAGAACAGGAGCATGTTTTACACTCTGCTCCCAACTTTAGTCTGAGACAAACAGGTTGCAGACTCACGGTTTCAATTTCAAGATCTTTTTTCACAAGATGCATTTGATGCCTGTATATAAAGTGACAGATTTTTCCATGGACCAATTTTTTCCTTCATACTCACTTGCCTCAAGGTTGATGATCATCTGACACAGTGGTATCACTTCATTCGAGAGTTGAGACAATCCATCAACTGATGTTGAAAGTTGTAAATGTGGTGGAAGTCAATCTACTACAGCGACTGGGAACTTTTGTGTCTTTTTGCCTTCAGAAAACAGAATGTGGTTTTAAGACCAATTACTCAAGAACGACCCTATTGCCTGTCCACTCCACCGGCAAAAAATATAATAGGTTGTTTTCAATGTTTTTATTTTGCAGAAAAATCGACTATAAACTCCGTGAGAAGGGCACCAAAATTTCCATTCAGGATCTCGACATGCAGAAATAGTTCATGGAAATGTTCATATCCACCTTTCGTGGAAGATCTAATCCTCGGAGACAAGAAGGGCTCCATATTTCTGTACAGAAGCTGCTCTTGTACTTTTAAGCACAAAGACAGACACGGACGACCCTGGCCAATTCTTGTTTTAAAAGACTTAGCACCTTCTTCCTTTTGATTTTTTTTTTCTTGGTTTTACATTACTGCTCCCAAGTTTAAAAATAATGTTTCCTTTTTTTTTCCACTGGACGTCAAAAATCTTCGAAGAGCCGCGATGATGAAAGGGACTTAATGACTTTCACATAAACCAAACAACCACAAACAGCACAAGCAAAAGACAAGTTCAGACCTCCAGAGCTGGACTTCTCTTCTGTGCACTGATAATGAGGTCGGACATCTGGAAGCAGCAACATATATCGTGGACGTGCAGCTTGGACGTGTATAAATGGATTGTGCAGAGGGGTCTACAGAAGCACTTAATGTAAAATACAACTTGGCTCGTGTGAGGAGCTACTGATGTCATTCACAGTAAATATAGAAAAGACCTATTCTCACTGACATTCGAGACGTTCTCGGCAGGCTCCACTTCTTTTTTAGAAATCCCATTATGACCATCGCCTACCCAACTTTCGAAGCTGCTAGTTTTGACCAATCTCTTTTCTCAGGTTTACATCAAGAAATATTGTTTTTAGTTATATAAGTTTTTTTCTATTAGATAAACTTTGTATTCTAAGATCATGAATACATTTACTGAAAGAAAAGCAGCTATTATCTTATAAGTAGACGTTTAACCTCTAGGACCACCAGCCATCATAAAGTCGGCCGGACTGTGTCTGTGTCTTTTTTTAAAATTATTATTATTTTTTATTTTAAAGAACAATGTGTTATTCTGAGATTATCACTTCTTAAAAGATCATCTGAGCCTCCGAGGATGTAAAGAGTAACCATAAATTTAATTTTTAATTAATAAGTCAATAGCACATATGAAAATAATCAACTTGGTAATACAGTGGCATGTAAAGGTTTGTGCATCCCTAGTCAAAATTACTGTTATTGTGAACAGTGAAGCAAGCTGAAGATGAATTGATCTCTAAAAGGGCTAAAGTTACAGATGACACATTTCTTTTGTATATTAGGCAAAACATATAAATATATATTGTAATTATTATTATTTTTTTCATTTTAAAAATTACAAAAATGAAAATGGGCAGATGCAAAAGTTTGGGCACACTTGGAGATTTGTGATCAAGGTTTCAGACCTTAATTAGCCTGTTATGGTTATGACTTGTTCACTATCATCGTTAGGAAAGGCCAGGGGATGCAAATTTTCTAGCTTTACAAAACCCCAGCCTCGTCCAACCTTGTGCCAAAAATAGCAGCCATGGGTTCTTATAAGCAGCTGCCTAGCACTCTGAAAATGAAAATGGTGGAGGCCCACAAAGCAGGAGAAGGTTATAGGAAGATAGCAAAATGTTTTCAAGTTTCCCTTTCCTCCGTTCAATTAAGAAATGGCAGTTACCAGGAACATTGGAGGTCAAGATACGGTCTGGAAGACCAAGAAAAAAAATCTGTGAGAGAGCTGCTCAAAGGATTGCTAGAGAGGCAAATCAGAACCCCCGATTGATTGCAAAAGACCTTCAGAAAGATTTAGCAGACTTTGGAGTTGTGGAATATTGTTCTACTGTTCATAGACACCTACAGAAATTTGACCTTCATGGAAGAGTCTTCAAATGAAAACCTCTCCTGCTTCCTCACCATAAAATTTAGAGTCAGAAGTATGTAAAAGAACATCTAAACAAGCCTGATGCACTTTTGAAACAAGTTCTGTGGACCGATGAGGATAAAATAGAACTCTTTGGCTACAATGATCAAAGGTATGTGTGGAGAAAAAGGGAGCAAGATTTCAGGAAAAGAACATCAGGCTTTGGGGTTGTGTTGCAGCTGATGGCACGGGAAACATTTCACGGGTAGAGGGAAGAATGGATTCAATCAAATTTTAACAAATTCTAGATGCAAACATATCACCATCTGTAAAAAAAAAGCTGAAGGTGAATAGAGGATGTCTTCTACAAATTGATATTGATCCTAAACACACTTCACAATCCACAACAGATGACCTCAAATGGCACAAGCTGAAGTTTTTACAATGGCCCTCACAGTCGCTTGATCTGAACATCATTGAAACTCTGTGGCTGGACTTCAAAATAGCAGAGGATGAAAGACACCCCATTTATCTAACAAAACTGGAGGAATTCTCCAAGGAAGAATGGATGAAAATCCCTCAAACCAGAATTGAAAGACTCTTGTCTGGCAAAAAAAAGCATTTACAAGTACTGAACTTTCTATTTGAACCAAGAAGTGGAAAAACTATCACTGGTAACTCTCAAGTGCCAGTGGCAAGCATACATACCAGATGGGAGTGGTCAAAACAGAACAGCTGAGACAATTCACTGGTAACAAACTCTTTCATAAAAAATAATCTCTGGAGGCAGATTCTCAGAGAGATCTATGTCCAGCCCAAAGATCTGAACAGCTCATTTATATATGCAGAAAATCATGGATTTCTCAGGAATAAGACGTCAGGTGTCATTTTTTTCAGCTTCCTATGACCTACATGGCCTTTAGACGACTTAGTAAGGTTAATCCTACAGACATGTTCCCATTAAGTCTCGATGTGATGCTTGATCCTTCTATATAGCATTGCAAGAATTCTGCTTCTGCTCCTCCGAGACAGTGAAAAAGTCATTGTGACCGCTCCACAGCTGGAGGTCTCTGTGGTTGCAGCTCTTCCACCAAAAGTAAAGGATAAAAAAGTGCCTTTATTCAAGAAGACCTATGATATATGGACAGGGACTGTCCTTAAAGGGTTCATTTACATGAGCAGATAATTGTATGAAGCATATGAACAATGCCGTCATAACTCATGATGAGCAAAGGATATCAGACAAGTGTTTCTGTGAAATCTCCCCTCCATCTTCAGAAGGAATATCTTTTGCCAAACATCAAATTCTCAAAGTTCTTAATAGTCATTCAGAAGGTTGAAAATCTCCCAGATCCTGGTCTTCAGCTCTTTCTGAATTCGTATTGTGGGCCATCATAACATGGAGTTACAACCTTCCCAATTGTAGCAAAATGACTAGAATCATCGACGCCGACCATCACACCAAATAAGGACTTCATTATATCCTCCAAGAAGTCAAATGTTTCTTCTAATAACAATAGCGTAAACAATTAGAAAGGATTTTGTCTTTACAGCCCCCCCAGCGAGAAGCCCGCCGTTACCCTTCAAAGTGTTTTTCTATCTCCCAAACAGATGAGCACTTTTCAGGTCTAAATAAAAGAGACGTGTAATGCACTTGAGAGCTTGGACAAGTGCTGCCACGTCCCGAACGTGTGGAGATTAGGCTGATGGAAGGACTTTGTCTAAACTTGAGGATTACCGGCATTTATAAACTATGTTCTGTATAAGTAGTTCTAATTAAAGATTAATTACAATAGTGTCAAATATGCATTACTCCCAGCAGTTAATGTCCTTCTCCGAGGGGTGAGGTCATCTCTAAGCTCTTCTAAGGCTTCCTTTAAATAGTCTCCATAGGGACAGAAATGGAAATGTTGGTGTCTCCACACAAGCATCCAGAGGAATCTTGTAATTTTCCTTCATTTGCTTCTCATGGCAGCTAAAAGCACAAAAGATGAAGAGGTTATTGAAAGCCTCTGAGGTTCATTTATCCTCCCGTAGCAGGGGTCTGCTCAAAATATTGTTTAATGCATTTCTTCCAAATGAGAACTTTTATCTCACTGGATTATTGGAGGTGGCTAATGGCCAAGCACCTCAACGATTGGGAATTAAGATGATTCTCCTTTCCATGAATGGTAATATGCATGACACAACCTCAGCAGAGGCTACTCTTGGAGAAGTAATGGCGTTGCTTCAGTTTTTAACATTGGGAAAATAACTTCAGACTTAAAGGGTTCTTTCTAGAGATGAGTTAATCGATTCAGAAGACTCCGGTACAGCGTCCAGGAATCTCTTACCTTCCGGTGTCCCAGGAGAGACTTTTGATTTGTCAGGGCTGGCACAACATCATCTGTGTGACATAACGTAGCACTAGCCCTGGCAAGTCAAAAGTCGAGCTGAAAGGTAAGAGATTTGCGGTCCTCCCATCTAGTCACCATTTACTACTGACCATCTGAGTCCCTCGAATCAATCGGCTCACCTCTACTTGTCTCAAAGGGCCATAATTGTGATTGGCTATGGGTTCACCCAATCAGCTAGGTAAAATAAAGAGGACATTCAAGTTACATGCAGATGAATGGTTGGGTCCACCAGAACAAGATCGACTCTTTGACCGAGTTTCTCCACTTCGGCTCTTACAGGACATGTCATATGAGAACATTTGGAAAGAGTTTGCCATGATGGCAAACCCTGCAGAAATACAGTGAAAATGATTTTATGATACATCATAGGCATTGCAGAGGTTGTAAGTGAAGTCTGTAGGTATTGATCAACACCTCTTTCCATAGGAAGAGACCCATATTTATCACCTCGACTCTTGACACTGCTCACTGATTGGACTGGATGCATTTAGAAAATGTCTATGTCCAGCTTATAAATCTCAAAAGCTCATATGAATATGGCCCCAATTTCATAGTTTCCATTTACCAGCCTAGATGCCACTTGTGATCCATCAACTGTCTCTAGATAGCACATCATGAAGACAACCCATTTTCACATGGACATCTTAGAGAAGGTCTATGAACCAGAACAGAGGCGCTCACAGGAACATGATCTCCAGCAGTTGGATTACTCTCATGTCCATGCACTGCATGGTTGGAAGTTCGTCTGAGTGGTTGCCATGTAATATTAAGTCTGACCCATCTTAGCTTTCCAGTTTATGCCTGTGGTTAGAGGTGCTAGACCAGCATCATTAATCTAGTTATTTTCTGGTGGCCGGCTTTGGGAGATTTTCATGCTCTATGTGTCTATCTATAAGCAGTCTAATGGTTGTAGGGTAATTCGCATACAGTATGTACTGCCACTAATAAAACCTCTATAACGACATGGACATTCATCGTTGTCACATATGGACATGACTACATAGATGGATGTACAGACTGGGTACACTCTTCATTCTGTGGCCTAGTATCATACTGCCACGTTCAATGTTCATAACATCAGGAGTTGATAATTCGCCTCTCTAATCCCAGTAATGACTCTTTATTGACAGCAACACGTGTGTAATAATCATTAAAATGAGGAGTCGGAGGGGGTGGATTATCAGGATTACATGGCTTTGGGATTATTTGTTTGGATCGTGTCATTAGTTACCTATCTGGGCGTGATGCCTCATATGCCACGTCTTCTTTGTCTTCTGACACTTTCAGAGACTTTCCGTCATTTGCTTACTCTCATCTTTAGTCTGTCACGTAGCCACAAATCTGTGTTCAGGGTAACGTTAACAAGGTGGCATCTCTCCAAATAGATCCAGTGCCAACACATTTCATGCCTCGGTGATGGATTGACTAAAGCCACCAAGCCTTCGCCTTTGTTCTCTGTGAATGCCTCTCAGATGATCACTTGTAGGACAGCCACTTCAGTATGTAATCTGTTGGTTTAGTATTAGCTGTACAGCATTCTTTCTACCTTTGCTAATGGGTCGTAACGCAGTAAAGTCCTTGTAAGAGCAGCGATTCCTGCAAATCCTGATACAGTGACTCACGGCCAGAAATCATGAAATGTACCTCACGTCTCCAGTAATGAGGATCAGTGTCACAATCTATGGTGGAATTACATGTTTTATAGAATTTTGGATTAACAGACTACTTTACTTTAAGGCCCATTTACACTGGCCAATAATAAATCAGAGTCTAACGGGAATGACCCATCACTCACGATAATGGTGTATGATGAGTGGATTGAGCAACTGAATGATGTGTACAAAAACTGTTGAACGTTGTGTACGGAATTGTTTAGGAAAAAAGTTCTCGTTCGACTTTTGAAGCTGAATAAAATGATACCTGACATCTTATTCCTGAGAAACCCATGATTTTCTGCATATGTAAATGAGCTGTTAAGATCTATGGGCTGGACATAGATCTCACTGAGAATCTGCCTCCAGAGATAATTTTTTATGAAAGTTGTGGTTACCAGTGTGAGACATGTAATGACTGACAGCTTGCTCTCTTCATTTACATGTTTCACACTGTCCCCTTTCATTTACAATAAGCTCTGGAGGCTGAGACTCAGTGACATCTATGTGTGGCCTATAGTTATTAACATCTCATTTACATATTAAGAAAAATGTGGATTCCTCTGGAATAAAACATTGAATCTCAGATATCATTGTATCATTTTATTCAGCTTCCCATGACCTACATGACCATATAGCTGACTTAGGAGGGTTGATCCTACTGACAGACACCCTTTAAATTACTGTATTTAGACAAAAACATTCCATTTTCTTTTGAATCCTGATGGCTTTGATAGGATTTGGCAAAATTTTCATGAGGACTGACCTGCTCATCCAAAATCCCTTCCTTGCTGGAGATGGTACTGTGATTTCATCCGAAACCTGCTCTTGTCCTTCACAACAAGATAAAACTGATTATAGTGCTCATACCAATCCAATATGCCCCAAAACTGTTCGAATTCTCCAGCTGTGTAACTTGGCGGTCACTCTTTTTGAGTGGGTGGGTCTTCTTTATTACCATTCCGCCAGCACTGTCGGGACTGGAAATTTCTCGCACTTCTCAGTATTCATTTCTCCTTTCATTGTCCAATGTCTTGTCTGACCTGAACTCAAAGCAAATGTCTCTCGTATTCCTCTATGTGACTTTACAAACATGATATCCGGAGCAAAGAAACAAAAAAGGCCTGTCCCCACTTCTTGTAAAGAGACGAAGACTCATCCAAATCTTCTGGAAGAGAAACTATCAGCAACTCCACTTCCGATTATAAGACAAATACCTGCTGCCATGTCTTGTATAATCACATACAGTAGACCTGCCCAAATCCATTAGTAGCCAATTTCCCACCAATGCTCCATAGAGAGAGACAAATATCCGCCATCACTTCCTATGATCTATCACTGTGCTTCTACGGCTGGAGACAGATGACGCTTGGCAACAGGCAGGAGACAACCAGTTAAATAGGATGAACACACTAAGTGTCACTCACATTTTGTTGCGATTATACAGAAATTTATAGGTCCACTTTGGACTGCCACTGGACCTCTACACCCTCTCTGTAGATGTGCTCACCCTACCATTCCTTGAACATGGATAAACATTTCTCATGATATCATCAATTCAATAGAACATCAACACATCCTAGCAAAACCTTCGACAGGATGAAATTCATATCCAGCCTCGTCCTTTTCTTATTCCAGCATTTCGTGACTTGAACCTGCTGAAGAACAGACAGATGTTCCGGGCAAGAAACCCAGGTCACCAAGCGCAACTCATCATGTCATGTCCTATTAAGACAATTAAAAGAGCAGAGAAGATATACAGATCTCTCGGTGAGAGCTGGAAGCTAAAATTATGGCCTGAAATCCATTCAAGAGCAGCAGACGCTTGGCAGGAAAGCAGCGCAACTACAAAAACACAACAATAGGAGTTCTTTATTCTGTAGTAATGATCTGGCCACGCACCGAGCCTCATGAGACCACTCCAGCTGAAAGTTAAGGAGGAGGTCATGCTGGAGAACTGCAGCCGAGGAGAAGACAATATCAGTCACAGGCCATCCATCATGTGATAAACAGCATTTAATAGGGAGATGCAGAGAGTCTGGGACGGGCTCCACAGCCTTGGACGGATAACAAAGCAATGCAAGGAAATTCAACTTCACAATGACATTTCCCTGTGTTATACCTCTACAGACCGGTCTATCATGCTGCCTCAGCATACAGGTATAAAGGGGAAAAGTATACAGATCCAGTATGTGCAGTCCCATGTAAGGAACTCTGATATTATCAGTAAGAAAGACCAAGGGGACCTGTGATATACTATTCTACATACTGATTATGTAGGCACTGTCCCTGTACCTGTGTGATCAGGAGCTCACTGAAAACTCAGATCCCCGATTCAGCTATACATACACTTAGGAACCATAGGGGGCAGTACTGAGACGTAACGATCTTGCACCAGAGAGTTATACAAGAAGAAATGTAACTCACTCTAGTGTTACCCAGCTCTAAGACCGTCACTTACAATTTATTAATAAGTGTAAATAAGGGGCCAAGTTTCTCCTTGTGCCAAGTTGGTGTTTGGAAATTTGGAGGCCATGAGATTGCAGCGCCCCCACCGCCGCAGGGCCGAGGGGTACCCGGTACCGGGCCTCTGAGTCTCTGCTCTGGGGTTGTCACGGTGGCTAGACCCGGTCCGTGACCCTGCTGAGGGGCGCCCAATGAAAGGTGTGAATGGTGGTGGTAGTGCGGTGCAGTAAATAACGAGGACACCAGGTTGCAGTCTCTTTACCTCTTTACTGAAGGCTTCAGGGTCCTCAATCCGGAATACGGTTAACTGGGCTGCGCAAGCCTGGTCGGTCCGATGGCACATCCAGAGCTCCCTTTGCAGGTGGAAATCTGTGCCTACCCTCTAGCGCTTGTGTGTTGTAGTCCTTCCCTGCTGAGCACCACGGGATAGTCCTCACAACTGTTGTGTCTGTTTCTCGTGTTCCCTCACAACTCGATTCTGATGTTCTTCCACGTCCCCCAGATCTTATTGTTAGGACGCACCCGTATGACGGGGAGGCTCGGAGCTCTTCCGGGACTCCTGCGTCGCCCCACTCCTGTTGTTACCCCCCTGTGTCTTCCTAGGTCAATTGGGTGAGATAGCCCGCCTATAACTGACTGTCCTGCCGTAGCTTCGAAGTTTGGCTTGGAGCTCTATACTTCCTCGGCGTTCCGGCCACCGGTTATGCGCCTCAATAGGATGTTGCCTCGTCTTACAGCACGACTCCTACTGGTATTCTCCTTGTTGCGTTGATCTCGTTTCTCACTCAGCACAATAAACCTCGCTTCTTGTCCTTTCTTGGGGTACCGCCGCTATATCGTGCAGGCGCGGTCCCGTAACGTTCTCTCTGTTTGCTAGGCCTCTGTCAGGATCCCACCCCTGACAGGGACCCCTCCGAATCTTCCCCTACAACACCCTCTGCCACAAGGTGTTGCCTGGTTCCAACCCAGTCAGCTTTCTCTTCTAACTTCCTGCCTAACCCCCAGTTTTACCAGATTGTGAGGAGTGGCCTAATAAATAGAACCCTTAGCTCCCCCTGGAGGCCAGACTGTGAAATGTATTGGTGTCTGTGATACCTGGTCAGATGAACTCCTTCAGTGCCATCAGACGTACCATAGCCCCCCTTAGCGGCGGAGCCACAGTACTGCAACGACCAGGACTCTGGGGCGCTGCACTCCCCCCCGGTTAAATCCAGTACTCCTGGACTGGGAAGAAAACAACAATACATGTCAGCAAAAAGACATACAATTTTGAAAATGCAAGTACAAGTAAACTTTTTAACAGAGCTTCCCTTTATGGGAGGTGAGGACACTTGAACGTTACAAACATGGTTAAATACTTTCAATAACAGACTATAAACAACTTCTCTTACCCAACCGGGTATTCTACTAAGTGCAAATTCTTTGAACAATAATTTAACATTGCCTTTAAGGACATACTCGCTAAATCCACTAAAGACCTTCTTATATCACATATAAGGCTAATTAACTTTTATGCATTCTCCTTCTTTACGTCTGCAGGACCGCCTGTCCTAACTGCTCCAGACCTACTGCCTCTCCTTTCTATACAGGACCGCCCCTTTCCGCCCGGGCCTACTGTCCTTCCACTACAATACACAGTATAGAACATATCATTTTTCTTTCAGTTCAAGATCACTGAGCCATCTCCATATGGCTCCTAAGAGGACTCACCACTAACCCCTACGGGTTCACTTCCTGTCCTCATTCTTCTATTAACATTATTAAACATTTCTTACAATCAACCAGTTAGCTACATATAACTTTTACATACCAGCATTATCAGTACTTTCTTTCAAAACATCATCATTCTTTAAGTGCTTTTGATGAACATCCCCTTTAAGAGGGGACCAAGTCTCTATGAGGTAGTGCAACTTCTCAAGCTGCAAGTCCGTACGCAGCAAGGACTCCAGTGCTGGTTCTGCGACCAGTGTCTTCGCAAAGAGTCCTTTCGGTCATAAAACCAGTAGAGAGCACCTTTAAGAAGGTGCAAACTATTTACAACATCAGTTTTTGAATCATTCACCGTCCATGATTCGGCAGTCTCTTGATAACTGTGCAAAGTAGAAAACAAACAAAAACAATAGGGATCCTGGGTCAACAAAGGGATCCCTTTAAGAATAACCCTAGACGGGTTTTAGCAGCAAAACAGGAATAACAGTTAACTATTTACAATCAATAAAGCATTTCTGTAGTGTATGAGTTACACTCAGGAGGTAGCACCGGCGGAGGCAACCCCCTAGGGTATTGCGCACCGCCTGGTACTGCATAAGGGGACGTGTTGTCCCATCTGGGGGTCTGCGTACCCACTGTCTTCAGTTCTGGAGCAGCACGGGCACCACCCACCTGAAAAGGTGCCTCCTTGGCCACGAGGGTGGTGGAGGTGACAATGCTGCATGTCGTGGTCTTGACCATAGTGCACGTGGGAGTGACCTCGGTGGTCCTGGTAATGACCATGGGCTGACCACAAGGGGGCACCTTTGCTACAGGGGTCAGCTTCACTGGCACCTTAATCGGGGGTATCACAGGGTTCTGCCTCTTGCGGACATTCAGGGCAAACCACCCCTTTTCCCCAAAGTGCCTGGTGTACGAGACTTCATCCCCTGGGTAGAGATCCCGGTCTGGGCGGCCCTCTCTGAGATGCGACTTAACATCCCTTCGGTTTACAAACACCTCCGCATACAGGCCCGGCTCTTTAATGAAGCCCCAGCCTCCGCGGAGCTTGAAGGTGGTGATGATGCCCTGCCTGCGCGGGGCCTGGTGAGCGGTGGGGTCCTTGCGGGCCCGGTCCTTGACCACCAGGTCTTTTTGATGGTGGGCCTCCAGCCCGGCCTGGTACTCCTTTTCCTTCTCCTCCCACTGCTGTCCCAGCTAGGCCTGGTATTCCTCCCAGCTCAGGGCCTGCACCATCTCCCCTTCCTGTGTCTTCACCCCGGGGAACCCCATAAGGTTGGATCCTGGGTTCACCCAGCGGCATACTGTGCGCTCTGCATGGGCTTCACACAGCAGAGTAGTTGGCAGAATCGGGGCCTTCAGGAGGTGCTCCATTCCCGTTGTCTCCTCCCATGGTAACAGGCGCTGGCGTCTATGGGTCCCAGGGAGAGGAGGTGCCGCAACGGGGCCTACTAACAAGCCCTCTGCCAGCGGGACGGGGTCGGCGGACTCACCGGTCAATGCAGGCTCTTCCTCTGCGGCGGGTTCCGCTGGCGGTGTCGGCGAGGGCCTCAGCAGCAACTCCGTTAGTGGTACAAGATCTGATGCCAGAGAGCTTTCTTCCGGTGCTACCTGGTGCGGAGCCTGGGCCTTCACATTCAGCTGAAGGAGCTGGTGGATCAAGTCTCCCATCTCAGCCTGCAAGAAATCAGCGCTGTCCGTGGAGAATTGGCTGCGGTGCTCGTCCGGGTAGTTGGGGGAGTCTTCTGCTTCCACCCCGCGTTCGGGTTCCGAGCTGCTGGCCATGGCGTCCTCCACGTGGGTCGCTTCCTGATCCTTTTCCCGCTCTCTCCTTCGTGGGCGGTTTCGTTTTCGTTGTCTCCGCCCTCCATTGAGGATTAGGAGGCGGATCTCGGCTGCTGACGGACACGTCCTCACGGTGCAGAAATATTTAGACTGGGCGGCCATGGTCGTTCGCGCTCTCCAGCTTGTCTACGCCCACTCCACGCCCCTCTTCTTCTCCCGCGCTCTCCTCAGCGCTGTAATGGCGGATTTTGGCGGTAAATGGCAATACACAGTCCTTGCAATAAGTCACAGTCCAAGTATAATAAATCACAGTTCCAAGGCACACATGACCTGATTCTTCAGGCTTAAGTAGATCCTGTTCGTGACGCCAAGTTGTAGCGCCCCCACTGCCGCAGGGCCGAGGGGTACCCGGTACCGGGCCTCTGAGTCTCTGCTCTGGGGTTGTCACGGTGGCTAGGCCCGGTCCATGACCCTGCTGAGGGGCGTACAATAATAGATGTGAATGGTGGTGGAGGTGCGGTGCAGTAAATAACGAAGACACCAGGTTGCAGTCTCTTTACCTCTTTACTGAAGGCTTCTGAGTCCTCAATCCGGAATACGGTTAACAGGGCTGCGCAAGTCCGGCCGGTCCGATGGCACCTCCAGAGTTCCCTTTGCAGGTGGAAATCTGTGCCTACCTTCCTGCGCTTGTGTTGTGGTCCTCCCCTGCTGTGCTTACGGGATAGTACCCCACAACTGTTGTGTCTGTTTCTCGTGTTCCCTCACAACTCGATTCTGATGTTCTCCCTCTACGTCCCCCTGATCTTACGGTTAGGACGCACCCGTATGACGGGAGGCTCGGAGCTCTTCCGGGACTCTTGCGTCGCCCCACTCCTGTTGTTACCCCCCTGTGTCTTCCTGGGTCTGGGTGAGACAGCCCGCCTGTAACTGACTGTCCTGCCGTAGGTTTGAAGTTTGGCTTGGAGCTCTATACTTCCTCGGCGTTCCGGCCACCGGTTATGCGCCTCAATAGGATGTTGCCTCGTCTTACAGCACGACTCCTACTGGTATTCTCCTTGTTGCGTTGATCTTGTCTCTCACTCAGCACAATAAATCTCGTTTCTTATCCTTTCTTGGGGTACCGCCGCTATATCGTGCAGGCGAGGTCCCGTAACGTTCTCTCTGGTTGCTAGGTCTCTGTCAGGATCCCACCCCTGACAGGGACCCCTCCGAATCTTCCCCTACAACACCCTCTGCCACAAGGTGTTGCCTGGTTCCAACCCAGTCAGCTTTCTGTCTAACTTCCTGCTTAACCCCCAGTTTTACCAGACTGTGAGGAGTGGCCTAATAAATAGAACCCTTAGCTCCCTGTTATGATCCTTAGTGGCTGAGGATCACAGAATGAACTAGCTAAGTTACTGAACATAGAACGAGCTCTAGGGAGGTGGTAACTGGACTGACCGCAAAACCTGATCCTAACCAAACACACTGAAGGTAGCCGGTGAACGTGCCTAAATTCCTGGACGTCTCGACGCAGCTTGAGAAACTTGCTACCCCTATAGAGAAAGTAAGACCTCACTTGCCTCAGAGAAATGACCCCAAAGATATAGGAAGCCCCCAACAAATAATAACGGTGAGGTAAGGGGAAAATACAAAACATAGAAATGAAAACAGATTCAGCAAATGAGGCCCACTAATACTAGATAGCAGAAGACAGGCAGGGAACTGTGCGGTCAGTAAAAAACCCTATACAAAATATCCACGCTGAGAATTCAAGAACCCCCACACCAACTAACGGTGTGAGGGGAGAAACTCAGCCCCCTAGAGCTACCAGCAAGCAAGGAAATCACATATTAGCAAGCTGGACAAGGACAAATAAATAACCAAGGAACATATTGAACACTGATGATCAAAAAATGAATAAACAGAAAACTTAGCTTCTCTTGGAGAGACTGGTAACAAAGGTAGGCAGGAGAGATCAAAATAGCACTGAATACATTGACAGCAGGCAACAACTGATAGTCCAGGTGAGCTAAATAGGAAACCAGCTAACATAACGAGACAGCTGATCCAGCCTCAGACCTGCAGAATGACACAAAGAGCCACCAGAGGGAGCCCAAAGACAGCACTCACACAGTACCACTTGTGACCACAAGAGGGAGCCCAAAAACAGAGTTCACAACAGCTCCCCCTGGAGGCCAGACTGTGAAATGTATTGGTGTCTGTGATACCTGGTCAGATGAACTCCTTCAGTGCCATCAGACGTACCATAGCCCCCCTTAGCGGCGGAGCCACAGTACTGCAACGACCAGGACTCTGGGGCGCTGCAACAGTCTTTGCAATAAGTCACAGTCAAATATAATAAATCACAGTTCCAAGGCACACATGACCTGATTCTTCAGGCTTAAGTAGATCCTGTTCGTGACGCCAAGATTGCAGCGCCCCCACCGCCGCAGGGCCGAAGGGTACCCGGTACCGGGCCTCTGAGTCTCTGCTCTGGGGTTGTCACGGTGGCTAGACCCGGTCCGTGATCCTGCTGAGGGGCGCCCAATGAAAGGTGTGAATGGTGGTGGTAGTACGGTGCAGTAAATAACGAGGACACCAGGTTGCAGTCTCTTTACCTCTTTACTGAAGGCTTCAGGGTCCTCAATCCGGAATACGGTTAACTGGGCTGCGCAAGCCTGGTCGGTCCGATGGCACATCCAGAGCTCCCTTTGCAGGTGGAAATCTGTGCCAACCCTCTAGCGCTTGTGTGTTGTAGTCCTTCCCTGCTGAGCACCACGGGATAGTCCTCACAACTGTTGTGTCTGTTTCTCGTGTTCCCTCACAACTCGATTCTGATGTTCTTCCACGTCCCCCAGATCTTATGGTTAGGACACACCCGTATGACGGGGAGGCTCGGAGCTCTTTCCGGGACTCTAGCGTCGCCCCACTCCTGTTGTTACCCCCCTGTGTCTTCCTAGGTCAATTGGGTGAGACAGCCCGCCTATAACTGACTGTCCTGCCGTAGGTTCGAAGTTTGGCTTGGAGCTCTATACTTCCTCGGCGTTCCGGCCACCGGTTATGCGCCTCAATAGGATGTTGCCTCGTCTTACAGCACGACCCCTACTGGTATTTCTCCTTGTTGCGTTGATCTCGTTTCTCACTCAGCACAATAAACCTCGCTTCTTGTCCTTTCTTGGGGTACCGCCGCTATCTCGTGCAGGCGCGGTCCCGTAACGTTCTCTCTGTTTGCTAGGTCTCTGTCAGGATCCCACCCCTGACAGGGACCCCTCCGAATCTTCCCCTACAACACCCTCTGCCACAAGGTGTTGCCTGGTTCCAACCCAGTCAGCTTTCTCTTCTAACTTCCTGCCTAACCCCCAGTTTTACCAGAGTGTGAGGAGTGGCCTAATAAATAGAACCCTTAGCTCCCCCTGGAGGCCAGACTGTGAAATGTATTGGTGTCTGTGATACCTGGTCAGATGAACTCCTTCAGTGCCATCAGACGTACCATAGCCCCCCTTAGCGGCAGAGCCACAGTACTGCAACGACCAGGACTCTGGGGCGCTGCACAATCCTCTCCTAGAAAATTAAATATGCAAGTAGGCTCTTCAGAGAGAAAGAGGACAGGTGCTCTAGTGCCAACAACCTGCTGTCGCAAATCTAAAAATCAATACTGACATTTTAATCCTGAGAGGAGCATTGATTGACCTATAAGTCTCCTTGGCACTCTCCATAACCAGAAACTTTACCTTGTCAAAAGCATCTCACACAGCCAAACCAGTTCTCTCATGCTTTGCGCTGATGAGGCACAAACACCCAGAACCATGAGTCTTCAAATTGAGTTTCTGGTTTGTCTTCTTATCCTAAGTTATGTGGCAATCCTTGATGGATGCTTAAAGGTACCTTCACACGAAGCGACGCTGCAGCGATAGCGACAACGATGTCGATCGCTGCAGCGTCGCTGTTTGGTCGCTGGAGAGCTGTCACACAGACCGCTCTCCAGCGATCAACTATGCCGAGGTCCCCTGGTAACCAGGGTAAACATCGGGTAACTAAGCGCAGGGCCGCGCTTAGTAACCCGATGTTTACCCTGGTTACCAGCGTAAAATCTAAAAAAAACAAACAGCACATACTTACATTCACGTCCCCCTGCGTCCACTTCCTGACTGACTGAGCGCCGTACAGTGAGAGCAGAGCGGTGACGTCACCGCTGTGCTGCTTTCACTTTCACTTTGCGGCGCTGAGTCAGAGGAGGAAGCAGACTGCAGGGGACGCAATGTGAGTATGTGCTGTTTGTTTTTTTTACATTTTACGCTAGTAACCAGGGTAAACATCGGGTAACTAAGCGCGGCCCTGCGCTTAGTAACCCGATGTTTACCCTGGTTACCAGTGTAAAATATCGCTGGTATCGTTGCTTTTGCTTTCAAACACAACGATACACAGCGATCGGACGACCAAATAAAGTTCTGGACTTTATTCAGCGACCAGCGACATCACAGCAGGATCCTGATCGCTGCTGCGTGTCAAACGAAACGATATCGCTAGCGAGGACGCTGCAACGTCACGGATTGCTAGCGATATCGTTATAATGTCGTTTCGTGTGAAGGTACCTTAAGGCTCATCTCCTAGAGAATGTGCACATCTACTTTCCTTTGTAAGCTCCGGTTTGATCCTTGCTCAATAGTTCATAGAATTAATCAGATGAAATAGAGAACGTTGGAGCCTCTGGTGGTGAGTGATTGGCTTCAGTCGGCTCCAAATGGGATTGTCTTGTGCTTATTATTGGGTCAGAGCCTGGGATCACTGGAGGATTCTCGATTGGGTCAGCCTAAACTTGCTGACAGAAGTTTGGACAGTTCCTGTTATCCTGCTGGATTACAGAACTTTATGGACTTGATTGGTAACAAATTAACAATTACATTAGCATATGTGTTACACGTCTATTTTGGTTTGAGAAAATGAATAAAAGTCTTGGAAAAAAGAAGACTAGGACAATTACCAATACCTGGGACCTGGTGCTAAACCCTGTAACTATATATTGGTGACATGACCCACTAAGAACCAGAAATGAGCCAGTATTTTTGTGGAATTTTTTTGGTAATTTGTTTCCACTTGGTTCTAGCAAAATGACGGCCAATAGATGCCATTTTTCTGACCCATAAAGCGTTATTAAATAATTAAATAATAAAAAAACATCCTTATGCTCACCTTTCTGCTCATCTCTATGGCCACGCAGCTCCTCACCATTAGCTCTACACTCCTCATCTTCTGATGTCCACCGTTCATGCTGAAATTCAGGGATCTTGTGTGTGCCGGCCATTATGAGGCCTGGGAGGAGTGTGCATTTGCTCAAACGGTCCAGGTGCACTTTGTTTCATCATGATATTGTGATGTTTCATGGCCTTACCCAAAACCCTTCCGAGCCTCATCAGCGCTGGAAGTCCTAGTCTAGCGTGAGAGGCCCTGGAATTTCAGCACAAGCATTGGCAATCATAAGATGGGGCAAGGACTGGATGGATGAAAATGAGGCGCGTAGGGACCATAAGGGTGGCGGTGAGTAATGGAGGGGCCAGAGAGGTGAGCCGTGAGTATAAGATTTTTTAAATTTTTTTACATTTTACGCTTATGATATTCTGTGCTCTGAAGAGAACCCAGACAATAATAAGGGACATTCAATTCGCAGAAAATAACGTCCCTGTGAATCAAATTTCCTGGGAAAATCCAAGGGAAGAAATTAGTTCAAATTTTATCTGATCCACTCATTTCTATTTAGATCAACTTACCGATGCCAGCAACCTGGCGCTAAACCCATCAGTTATATCTTGGCAACCATAATATCTATCCATAAAATGTAGATTTGACATATTAAGAATACTTCAGTCAGAGAGATCACCAATCCGTGTATTTCATTATATACAATTGTCCGCAAATAATAAGCATCTTAAGGAATTCCGCCATTGCCAGAATCAAAGGCGTATTGTTCCTACATGACTCCTTTCTATGTTGTATTTTTTTAATTCTGACCTTGATGAAGTGGTTGGATCACGTTCTCCTGCCAAGTGGATACTCGGGGACAATGAATGAGTCAAGTTTCCAGGGTGTACATCGAAGAGATGGGGGGTTGCAAAGCGCCATTCTCCGACCTGTAATACTGCCCCAGATGTCTTGGTGAGAGTTTGATAGTCTCAGCTACAGAAGGAGAGAAAGGACGGAAAATTAATCGACTCATTCAACATGGGTGGGACCTGAATATGAAAAAATGTGTGAAAACAAGCGGCCTGTGTTCTGTGGTGGTCACAAATTTGTACACACATGATTATTATTATTAGCACTTGGGTCACCTGTCGATGCTCATGTGTCTTTCTTTCTCGAAAAAGTTTTTCTTTGTCCTTTGTTCAATATGCTACATTATGATGAAAAGTTATGGGTCCCAGGAGGAAAGCAGAGTAGAAAAACATCTTATATTTCCCATTACTCCACGTCTTGCATCCATTGCCGCTGGAACTCCCGGCTCTTCAGGACTCAAGTTGGGTGGAACAGTCGTAGTGTTTGAATGTTTTGCTCATTACTGGAGGATTATGAGAATGTGATCACTTAAATGACGTGAAAGAAGCTGGGTGGGAGGGGTACTGGACTGCCAGAGATGGGACTTTAGGGCTGGGAAAAAGTTTTTGGTTTCACTCAAACATTTATATTATTTTTGCAGCTTTCGAGTAAAGCGTTATAAAAAGTCATTTGTAACATAAAAAAATTATTTCCATCATTAAATAAATCTCTCTTGACATCTTGTCTTGTAACCTTCTATGGCACCTCGAGAAATGTGAGGTTGTAAACACTCTTCATTTTTAAAGCATGTGTCTAAGTAATTAACCCAAAGTATGTATCTACTGTAGATATGTGCCATCATTAGTTTAGAATAATCTTCCCAGACTGTAAAGCTGGTCTTCTTCATGAGATGTCCCACAGTTCTTTAAGGAGAAGCTTTCTACTCCATATCGATAGGACAGTCCCATTGTCCCACCTGTCAGCAGAAGCAATCAATTTTTCCAATAGAGATGAATAAAGTGTATTAAAGAGAGAACTTATAACTTAATTTTTGTAGAAATAGAGGAAATGTGGCTGTTATTGAGGACACTTTGACTAGTGATACGGCCAGTGCAGTACTATCTTGGAATTTGCTGCAATACCTGAATCCCATTGCATACTGCACAAGTTCCTCATTTGATTTTGGTGTTAAGCTCTAATAGCGCTCTAATGTCACCATAACATACTGTAATTGTTTGTTTAGTGAGAAAACATTGGTTAATCTGTGGTTCAGGAGGTTTAGCAATGATCAACCCACTATGTTGTCGCCTTGATGGTCAAAAGAAAATTTATATGATACTTTTAGGTTTTAAATATCAAACATGTGCATTATGTGATGCTCGAAAAGTTCCCAATTATTTTCCACCATACAAGAGTGAAGATCATTCTGAATGTACAGGATCTAAAGATCATTCAATTGTAGAGGAACTGAGTTTCATTCCCTGGGTAAAGAACCTGAGGAATATTTGATGGGTAGAGAACTTGAACATCATTCATTGGGTAGAGGACCTGAAAATCACTGAATGGGTCGAGACATTAAGATTATACAATCGGAAGAAGACCTGAAGTTAACTCAATGGGTAGAGGACTTAAAGACATTCAAGCAGTAGAGGACCTGAAAAACACTCAACCGGTAGATGACCCACTGAAGATCACTCAATCGGGAGAGGACTTGAAGATCTCTCAATTTGTAGTGGAACTGAAGATCATTCACTGTGCAAAGGAACTGAATAATGATGAACGAGAGTACTCGCTGCTTGGGTTTTCCTGAGCATGATCGGGTGACCTCCCAGTATTTGTTAGTGTTCGGAGATTAAGTTTTCATCACGGCAGCTGAATGATTTACAGCTATTAGCCAGGCTGCGTACATGTTGGGGTTGCCTGATTGCTAGGGAATCCCCACATGTAATCAAGCAGGCTAGTAGCTGTAAATCATGCTGCTGAGGTGATGAAAACTTAATCTCCGAGCAGTCATAAATACTCGGGAAAACCAGAGCAACGAGTACACTCGCTCATCACTAGAACTGAAGAATATTTAGTTGGCAGAATACCTGAAAATCACTGATTGCGTAGAAAATTTGAAGATCATTCATTGAGTAGAGGAGCTGAAGATTACTCGTTCGGTAGAGGACCTGAAAATTACTTAGTAGGTAGAGGACCAGAGAATCACTCATTTGATAGAGGACCTGATGATCTCTCAATTAGTAGAAGACCTGAAGATCACTCAATAGGTAGAGGACTGAAAAATCATTCAATCGGTAGAGGACCTGAACATCACTCAATCAGTAGAGGACCTGAAGATTAATCAATGGGTAGAGTACCTGAAGATCATTCATTGGTTAGGGAACTTGGAGTAGATAACCTGAAGATCATACTATGGGTAGAGGACCTGAAGATCATTCAATACTTGCTGGTACTGAAGATCATTAAATGAGGAGAGGACCTGAAGATTATTCAATGGGGATGGGGACAGGAACTGAAGATAATTAAAAGGGCATTCAATGAATGGAGGACCCAAAAATATTTTGAAAGCCGATTCATGTACCTACCTTATGCTCCTCATGGGAAAGGGCAAGGTAATTATAAGTATTGACAACCTGTGTGCCAATATTCTGCCCTCTGCAGTCATTGAATCGCACAACCTGAGGCATCTCATAGATGGGGTACTCCTGGGTAGATTTTCATCCCTATACTTTCCATGACTTTGTTAGAGTTACAAAAATGCTTCAATCTATTTTGCTTCCAGCTGGCTTCCGAAAAAACATTTAAGGACTTGTCAACCCCCTTTATTACAGCAAGACTTTGTAGAGGGATGTTTGCCATTAACCACGTCAGTTTATCATCTGCTACGGAAACTTTAATGAACGATACAACTATTTAAAAGTCCACAGGATGCTTCTTTTAATTATCCCTATCCCATGAAAGAAACCATGAAAATTGGAGAAAAAACATCATGGCTATTTAGTCTGAATCAAAGGATGGATGCAATCCTTAAAATGACTGTAAATTCCTTAAAATGGCAGTGACGTTGGTAGCATGGCCCAGTGACGATACAAATCTTTAAAGACAAGCTCAAGTCTTGTTTCATCAGTAAAATCCACGTTGACTTTGAGCTTATATTTGACTTTGACCTGATGTTTCTAATGTTCCAAGACTTCTCTAAACTATATCCTTTTACAGGGAAGAATGTCAAAATGTACAACTGATGTCTTTTAGGATTGGTGAAAGTTTTTCATTCTACATATAACATTACGTGATTGAGCCTAGGGGGTAAATGTATATTTTTTTCTCTAAAAGTGATAGACAAAAAGTTTCCTATAAGAGACTTTAGTTTAGTTCTATGGTGCAGTTGTTATATCGTGTAATTTGATAATTGTTCACTTTGCTTTTCTGTGTTTTCCAGACTAGTTGGTCACCATACTTGATGGCACTTCCATGCCGGTTTCCCGCAGCTGGCAGTGAGAATGTTTTGTTTCTTGTCTGTTATTTAGCGGGATGAGATGCTACCATCAGCAGAGGAAAACTTGGGTCTGACAAGAGGATTTAGCAGTGTATTTTGGCACCAAGGGGGCAGAGTCCATATACTTCATGTCTAGCACCAAGTAGACCTGCTGTAAACTGTAATGTCGAAGGACTGTCTATCGATGGAGCCTAAATGTCATGAAGGCCAAAGTGGCCTTTTTCATTGTGGGGAACATGAATTGCTTTGTCCCTTTCAGGACTATTTTTCATGTTAGTTTTTCAAGAACCATAACTGCTTATATTTATATTAGTGGCAAAAACAATTCAGAAGTTCTTAATAAAAATTGTTTGGTGTGGTCATTTCCTGAGGCCCATGATGCTTTCCTTTTGTTGAGGAGGGGGCTGTGTTAAGGATGATTGCTTTTTCTTGTTTTTTGCATGATGTATGCGAGTAAGCCTAAATCCTTCTTGGAAAGCGTCTTGTGGACAGAAGAGACCAAGACAGAGCTTTTTACTAAAGCCCATCTGTCACGATAATGCCAAAAATGCCATATTATATTGTGAGTTTAGTTTAAGAAGGACATGGCTTCCTACACCCACACTCACAATGCAGCTGCGACCCACCTTGTTCTCCCCCCTGCATTCCTCCACCCAAAGGCAAAGCCTGGAGCAGGGAGACTGGGCAACCTGATACTAGTGGTGAGCAGGGTGTGGCATTAAACTGCAGGTGACCAATCCTATAAAGCCACCCATTGTCCCTCCCTTCTCACTCAGGAATTCTTTTGTCTGAGACCTTGGAATAGTGTAAAGAACTATCCGATCAGTGCATATCATTAACCAGCCCTCTAGTGATGTCACAAGCTCAGAGGTATATGTAGCGCCCCCACTGCCGCAGGGCCGAGGGGTACCCGGTACCGGGCCTCTGAGTCACTGTTCTGGGGTTGTCACGGTGGCTAGACCCGGTCCGTGACCCTGCTGAGGGGGGCCCAATGAAAGGTGTGGATGGTGATGATGTTATGGTGCGGTGCAGGTCGCAGTAAATAACAAAGACACCAGGTTGCAGTCTCTTTACCTCTTTACTGAAGGCTTCACGATCCTCAATCCGGAATACGGTTAACCGGGCTGCGTAAGTCCGGCCGGTCTGATGGCACCTCCAGGGTTCCCTTTGCAGGTGGAAATTGGTGCCTACCTTCTAGTGCTTGTGTGTTGTGGTCCTCCCCTGCTGTGCTTACGGGATAGTCCCCACAACTGTTGTGTCTGTTTCTGAAGTTCCCTCACAACTCGATTATGATGTTCTGCTCGTCCCCCAGATGATATGGCTAGGACGCACCCGTATGACGGGTAGGCTCGGAGGTCTTCCGGGACCCTAGAGTCGCCCCTCTCCAAATGTTGCCCCCTATGTCTTCTTAGGTGATTTGAGTGAGACAGCCCGCCTATAACTGACTGTCCTGCCGTAGGTTTGAAGTAAGGCCTGGAGCTCAATACTTCTTCGGCGTTCCGGCCACTGGCTACGCGCCTCAGTAGGATGTTGCCTCGTCTTACAGCACGACTCCTACTGGTATTTCTCCTTGTTGCCTTGATCTCGTTTCTCACTCAGCACAATAAACCTCGCTTCTTGTCCTTTCTTGGGGTACCGCCGCAATGAAGTGCAGGCGCGGTCCCGTAACGTTCTTTCTGTTCGCTAGGCCTCTGTCAGGATCCCACCCCTGACAGGGACCCCCCTGAATCTTCCCCTGCAACACCCTCTGCCACAGGATGTTGCCTGGTTCCAACCCAGTCAGCTTCTCTCTAACTTCCTATCTAACCCCCAGTTTTACCAGATGTGAGGAGTGGCCTAATACATAGTACCCTTAGCTCCCCCTGGAGGCCAGACTGTGAAGTGTATTGGTGTCTGTGATACCTGGTCAGGTGAACTCCTTCAGTGCCATCAGACGTACCATAGCCCCCCTTAGTGGCGGAGCATCAGTACTGCAACGACCAGGACTCTGGGGTGCTGCACTCCCCCCCGGTTAAATCTAGTACTCCTGGACTGGGAAGAAAACAACAATACATGTCAGCAAAAAGACATACAATTTTGAAATGCAATAACAAGTAAACTTTAACAAGGCTTCCCTTTAAGGGATGTGAGGACACTTGAACGTTACAAACATGGTTAAATATTTTAAATAACATACTATAAATAACTTCTCTTACCCAACCGGGCAATTTCTGAACAATAATTTAACATTGCCTTTAAGGACGTACACACTGAATCCACTAAAGACCTTCTTATAAAACACTATAAGGCTAATCAACTTTTCTTCATTTTCCATCTTTACATCTGCAAGCCGCCTGTCTATCTGCCCCAGGCCTACTGCCTCTCGCTCTGTTGCAGGACCGCCCCTTTCCGCCCGGGCCTACTGCCTTTCTGCTACTATACACAGTATAGAACTTATCAACCTTCCCTCAGTTCAGGATCACTGAGCCATCTTGGGTTGTAGCAGCAAGAAGACACATAGAAAGACGGACAGTTAACTATATACATTTTACAAGGCACTTTAACGTTTCATAGTAAGTTGCAAGACATCAGCCGGTAGTGGACATCTCCTGCCCTTGGCGGTCTCGGTCCCTGCTCCCCGGCGGATGCGGTGTCAATATTGGTGGTTGGTCTCTTGGGTGCAGTCAGGTCATCCGGTGTCTGGATTCGAAGGCTAACCTTAGCTCCAAGCTCAGTAGCCGCAACAAGGCGTACGGTGGCGATAGTAGCAAGATCTGTCAAGTCTGGTTCAATCATGGTCGAGGCAACAGGTGACACCCCCTCAGGCCCACATCGTTGGACGTTCCAAGCGCACCATCCTTGTGCACTCCGGTGGCGGGTGTAGGTCACCTGATCCCCCCTTTGCAATAGTGGGTCACCATATCGGTTGCGAAAAGGGGTCTTCACGTTGCAACTGGTAACGAAGACGTCAGTCGGTAGTCCCGGTTCCTTTATGGAGCCCCAACTCCGCTTTGGGTGAAAGGCCAGCACAGTTCCCCGCTTTACCACATCTTTCCTGCCGTGCGCAGGCTTTGGGTGTTTCATTTTTGGCGCGCAGTTTGTTCTGTCTCTTTTCGGTTTTTCCAATGTAGGATCAAGCATTGTTTATATTGTTCCCAAGTGAGCACAGCAAGGGTGAGGCCCTCCTCCCGAGCTCCATCTGGCCCGATCCAGGGGGTGTCCCACTGGAGGATCACCCCCTCTGAGCTCACGTCTATGGGTTCTCCCATCTTGGTCGGTAGTGGGGGCACCAGCCTCCCCATCGTGTCGGGGGTGAGGATCACCCGCTCCACCGAGAGGAAACAGTTATTGCTGGGGTGAGGAGCGGGAGCGGTCGCGGGAGCGGGATCGGTCAGGAGAGCAGGATCGGTCGGGGGAGTAGGGGCGCCTTCCATACCTGCGCCTGATGTGATTCTACCGATGTCGATCTGTTTCGTTGACAAGGACACCGGAATCGGCTGCAGCCCAGACCGCAGCTCCTCCAAGGTGGCCTCTCGATGTGGCTCCACTCTCCAAGGCTCCGCACCTGCGGACTCCGTGGTCAGGATAGGTAGGCTCGGCTCCTCCGCCGGCGGTTCCAAGGAGTTCAGATCCTTCAGCTGCGGTGGATGCGGGTCCGCCTCTGGCGGGTGAGGGTAAGCCGGGATCACTTCGCCGTCGCTCGGGCATTTGCTGATCATCATCGCTGTCCGGCATTCGGCGGCAACGCATGCACCTGGCTCTGCCATTTCTCCAAGGTCGAGCTCCCTCTTCACCTCGTTCCCGCCGCCTCAAGTCAGGGGGCGGTTCTCCTCTGCTGCTGGGCAGGTCATCATCTCGCAGCAGAAGTCGGAGGGGGCGGTCACTACTTTTGGCGCCGCTTTGGTAATCTCCTCCCATTACACGCCCTTCTTCTTCCTCTGCGCTGTAATGGCGGCGGGTTTTGGCGGGAACTTTTGGTGGCAAGTGGCAATGCACAGTCTTTGCAATAACTCACAGTCCAAGTATAATAAATCACAGTTCCAAGGCACACATGACCTGATTCTTCAGGCTTAAGTAGATCCAGTTCGTGATGCCAAGTTGTAGTGCCCCCACTGCCGCAGGGCCGAGGGGTACCCGGTACTGGGCCTCTGAGTCTCTGTTCTGGGGTTGTCATGGTGGCTAGACCCGGTCCGTGACCCTGCTGAGGGGCGCTCAATGAAAGGTGTGGATGGTGATGATGTTATGGTGCGGTGCAGGTCGCAGTAAATAACAAGGACACCAGGTTGCAGTCTCTTTACCTCTTTACTGAAGGCTTCAGGATCCTCAATCTGGAATACGGTTAACCGGGCTGCGTAAGTCCAGCCGGTCTGATGGCACCTCCAGGGTTCCCTTTGCAGGTGGAAATCGGTGCCTACCTTCTAGCGCTTGTGGTTTGTGGTCCTTCCCTGCTGTGCTTACGGGATAGTTGTGTCTGTTTCTGAAGTTCCCTCACAACTAGTGTTGAGCATTCCGATACCGCAAGTATCGGGTATCGGCCGATACTTGCGGTATCGGAACTCCGATACCGAGATCCGATACTTTTGTGGTATCGGGAATCGGAATCGGAAGTTCCCAGTGTATGGTTCCCAGGGTCTGAAGGAGAGGAAACTCTCCTTCAGGCCCTGGGATCCATATTACTGTGTAAAATAAAGAATTAAAATAAAAAATATTGATATACTCACCTCTCCGGAGGCCCCTGGACATCACCGCTGGTAACCGTCAGCCTTCTTTGCTTAAAATGAGCGCGTTCAGCACCTTCCATGACGTCACGGCTTCTGATTGGTCGCGTGCCGCTCATGTGACCGCCACGCGACCAATCACAAGCCGTGACGTAATTCTCAGGTCCTAAATTCCTAGAATTTGGAATTTAGGACCTGAGAATGACGTCACGGCTTGTGATTGGTCGCGTGGCGGTCACATGAGCGGCACGCAACCAATCAGAAGCCGTGACGTCATGGAAGGCCCTAAACGTGCTCATTTTTAGCAAAGAAGGCTGCCGGTTACCAGCGGTGATGTCCAGGGGCCTCCGGAGAGGTGAGCATATCAATATTTTTTATTTTAATTCTTTATTTTACACAGTAATATGGATCCCAGGGCCTGAAGGAGAGTTTCCTCTCCTTCAGACCCTGGGAACCATCAGGATACCTTCCGATACTTGGTGTCCCATTGACTTGTATTGGTATCGGGTATCGGTATCGGCGATATCTGATACTTTTCGGGTATCAGCCGATACTATCCGATACCGATACTTTCAAGTATCGGACAGTATCGTTCAACACTACTCACAACTCGATTATGATGTTCTGTTCGTCCCCCAGATGATATGGCTAGGACGCACCCGTATGACGGGTAGGCTCGGAGGTCTTCCGGGACCCTAGAGTCGCCCCTCTCCAAATGTTGCCCCCTATGTCTTCTTAGGTGATTTGAGTGAGACAGCCCGCCTATAACTGAGTGTCCTGCCATAGGTTTGAAGTAAGGCCTGGAGCTCAATACTTCCTCGGCGTTCCGGCCACTGGCTACGCGCCTCAGTAGGATGTTGCCTCGTCTTACAGCACGACTCCTACTGGTATTTCTCCTTGTTGCGTTGATCTCGTTTCTCACTCAGCACAATAAACCTCGCTTCTTGTCCTTTCTTGGGGTACCGCCGCAATGAAGTGCAGGCGCGGTCCCGTAACGTTCTTTCTGTTCGCTAGGCCTCTGTCTGGATCCCACCCCTGACAGGGACCCCCCTGAATCTTCCCCTGCAACACCCTCTGCCACAGGATGTTGCCTGGTTCCAACCCAGTCAGCTTCTCTCTAACTTCCTATCTAACCCCCAGTTTTACCAGATGTGAGGAGTGGCCTAATACATAGAACCCTTAGCTCCCCCTGGAGGCCAGACTGTGAAGTGTATTGGTGTCTGTGATACCTGGTCAGGTGAACTCCTTCAGTGCCATCAGACGTACCATAGCCCCCCTTAGCGGCGGAGCATCAGTACTGCAATGACCAGGACTCTGGGGCACTGCATATAGGTTCCTACACTAAGCCCGGATTTCATTCTTGCCTGGGACCTTTAATGCATGAAGACCCTTTGTCATGCATTGTGATATCTGGATCCTCAACCAGCATGGTTAGCCCGCAATGACTTAAGCAAAATGTGAGTGTAATCTTCTATTTTAATCCTTATTTTATTTTGTAATCTGTAATGTATATATGAATCGTCTCCTTTCTAATATATTTTTAAAATTTGTAAACACTGCCTAATTTTTAATGGAGTAAAATATTTAATTGCTAGCTTGTCTCTTCTGCTTTATATGGAACTGTGTACTCTGAAGTGAATTGCGCTACTGATTTGGGTTGGCTCCGGACCCATTAACCTATGGTTGAATCGGAGCTGGTGGCAGCATACTTTGTTCTGTGTGATTGGGAATCTTTGCAGCGACAGCGGCGTTGATAATTATTGTTTCCGCCTGTGTGGAAGTAGTTATATTGCCCTTGCTGCAGCGTGCCCAATAGCCACTACATAGCAGGCAGTCTTTCTGGCGACTAATTACCCTAGGTGCAGTACCTAGTCTGACCTGAGAGTAAGGGGGGCGCCAGAGAGCTGCAAGTTCCAAACCCGAACTGGGAAGTGGGATATAGATAAATCCCCTTCAGAGGGAACCAGGGACAATCAAACAACCCCGGTTCATGACAAATTGGTGTGAGTAGTGGGGAAGATAAAGATATCCTCCCTGGGATCCCTGACATACTGCTGGGATCCGTGACATAGTGTTGGCAGCACGGTGTGAACCGTGACATATTGGTGGCAGAGCGGTGGGATATTAGAGCATTAGTGATCTGGTTTGAGAAATCATTCCTCTCACTAAAAACTTGCAAAGTTCTTGTGAGGACTCTGAACAAATATGTTTGGAGAGCAAGCTCAGTGTTTACTAGTCCGGAGACAATTGTTTGTACTTGCGATTACCCCCTCCCTTTCTCTTCGTTTTTCTATCCTATCTTTTATTTGGCAATGTTGGCTGTAAAAGGAGAAGCCTGGTACACCCAGCAGAAGAAGGACACTCTTGAAGGAGTATGCATGTACCATGGCCTGGACCCCCAGGGCAAATCCAAGACTCAAATGGTCACTGAACTCATGCAATTTGAAGCAGACCAAGCCTGGCCTCAGGACCCACCAGACGCAGAAGCCAGCACCAGCACAGGTGGTGCTGCTGCTGAGGTCCAACCGCTGAATGCCAGCCCTACTTGCAACCAGGGGAGCGCGGACCTCCACCTGCAGCTGGCTCTGCAACAATGCTCCGCAGATGACATAGAGAGAAGTCTGCAGCTGGTCCTGCAATTCGAAGAGGCCCAGCGGGAAGCAGAGAGAGCCGAGCAGGAAGCTGAAAGAGCCGAGCTGCAATCGGAGCAGGAGCACCAGCTGGAGTTAGCCCGACTCCAAATGCATGGGTCGTCCCAGTCCAGCCGTGAGCCCAGCGGTGTTCAGATCCCAAAACCCCAGTAGAGCACTTTCCTGTGATGGAAAAGGACGGGGACTTGGACACTTTCCTGTGGGCCTTTGAGAAAGCCTGCAGACAGTACCGGATGCCTGGGGACCAATCGGCCCGATACCTGACCCCAGGGCTAAAAAGCAAAGCTCTGGAGGCATTTGCTTCTCTCCCACCAGACCAAGATGGCTATGAGGCCATCAAGCAGGCCCTGATAACCAACTACCAGCTTACACCTGAGGTTTACCGTAGGAAGTTCCGGAACCTCCAACGTGGCCCACACAACAGTTACAGCGATGTGGCACATGGACTCGGGACCCACTTTGACCAGTGGATCCAAGGACTGTCAGTGACCACCTTTTGCACAGCTGCGAGACCTGATGATCAAAGACCAGTTCTTACATCTTTGCCCACCTGAAGTGCAACAGTTCATGATGGACAGAGAGCCTAAAGATGTGACGAAAGCAGCGCAGATTGCAGATGCCTATGAGACCAACCGTAAATCGGAAGTGCGGAAGCCAGTCACTGCCAGCTGGAGAGGGTGTAAGCCTACAATGAACGCCAGTACCCCTGCCAGTCAACTCACCAACATGCGCTCTTTGACCATTTAATCACTCCCAGCTGTAACATCTCATCGATCTCCTGGCGCATAACCTGCTGCACCTCGTCGGAGATCCGATAGGATGTTCGCTGTAGTGGGGCATGATTCCCGGTGTCCACCTCGTGGACCGCTAACTCTGTCCTTCCAGGTCGGTTGGAGAACATGGCCTGGAAGGGTTCCAGCTTTGTCCGCAACTGCAACCGCTGGGGTTCGGTTAGCGAGGTGCTTACCTCCACGTCCTCAATGGACCCACCGGCCTTGGCTTGGGCCAGCATGTCCAGGAGGGGGTCTTCGTCCCCGTCTTCGGGCAGGCTGCAAATCGGTAGGACGAAAGGTTCACGTTCGTGATGAGCCTTCATCATGTGGACGTGAAAGGCCTTTCGCCTACCCAGAGCGTGGTCAAGCGTGACCACGTAGGTGACCGGGTTGAGCTGTTGGTGGACGACATAAGGGCCTTCCCAGGCTGCCCGAAGCTTATCCTTTGGTACGGGACCAGCACCCACACCTTTTGACCCACATGGTAGGTCCTCTCCCAGGCGTTCTGGTCATACCAGTGCTTCTGGTCAGCCTGAGCCTGCATCATGTTGTCATGCACCAACTGCGTCAAGGTCTGCATCTTGTCACAGAAGCGCATGACATACTCCACTATGGACCCTTCAGAAGGGTTCGGCTCTTCCCAGGATTCCCTTACCAACCCAAGGGGTCCCTGGACTCGCCTGCCATAGAGGAGCTCGAAGGGGGAGAACCCCATCAAGGCCTGCGGAACATCTCGGTAAGCGAACAGCAGGTGTGGGAGGTACTGCTCCCAGTCACGTCCTTGGGTCTCAACCAGCATGCGTAGCATCTGTTTGAAGGTACCATTGAAGCACTCACACAAGCCATTGGTCTGTGGGTGATACGCACTCAATACCAGACGCTTCAACTGCATTTCATTTTCTTACAGAGAGCCTCCATTAGGCGAGCCATGAATTGGGTCCCTTGATCGGTAAGCATCTCCCTGGGAAATCCTACCCGTGAAGGTAGTCTACCACAGTAAGGATGTATTGCCTTCCAGAGCTGCTGGGGACAGCCAGCAGGCCCACAATGTCCACCGCGATCCTCTGGAAAGGCTCCTTTATCACTTGCAAAGGGATCAGGGGAGCGTTAAGAGCAGGCCCCGCCTTCCCCACTCTTTGACAGGTGACACAGGAGTGGCAGCAATTTGACACATCTGTCCCCATCTTGGGCAAATAGAAGTGTTGAGACAGCCGGGCCTTAGTTTTGCTGATCCCCAAGTGTCCAGCGAGCGGGATCTGATGGGCAATCTGTAACAACTCACCCCTGAATTGATGCGGGACGACCAGCTGTCTTTCCCTCAACCACTCCTTTTGCAATTTTCCGGGTACTGTCTCCAGGTACAAACTCCCACAATCCCAGAACACCCTCTCCTTATCAGTCACAGAGGTGGGCGTCTCGGCGAGGTACCTCAAATTCTCCAGGCTCACATCTGTGGCTAGGGGAAGCCAGAAGTGACGTCAGGGTCCCTTCCCCAAGGGAACCCTCTGGGACCTGCTCTGGGTCCATCTCTGGTGCAGTAACAACGATGACTGAGGAGGGTGAGGAAGACAGACCGTTATCTTGTTCCGGGCACTCTGACTGCGGGTGACAGCAGCTACGTAGGCTGTCTCCCCAGGGATTTCTGGAGCGCCCCCAGACCCAGGGCCACGGGGCACTCAGTACTGGGCCTCTCAGTCTCGGTCTTGGGGTTGTCACGGTGGCCTGACCCGGTCTGTGACCCTGCTAAGGGGCGTCCAATTAAAGGTGGTGGTGCGTGGTGCGAGGAAATAACGAAGACACAGGGTTGCAGTCTCTTTACCTCTTTACTGTAGGCTTCAGGATCCGCACTGCTAACAGGGCTGGCTGAGACCGGCCGGTCCGAAGGCACATCCAGAGTTCCCTTCACAGGTGGAAATCAGTGCCTCCCTTCTAGCGCCTGTGTGTTGTAGTACTTCCCTGCTGAGCACCACGGGATAGTCCTCACAACTGTTGTGTCTGTTCTGATGTTCTTTCTCACAACTCTCGTTTCTGTTCTGATGTTCTTCTCCGTCCCCCAGATGATATGGCTAGGACGCACCCATATGACGGGTAGGCCTGGAGTTCTTCCGGGACCCTAGTGTCGCCCCTCTCCCACAATTGCCCCCTATGTCTGCTTAGGTGATTTAGGTGAGACAGCCAACCTATAATTAACTGTCCTGCAGCTGTTTGAAGTAATGCTTGGAGCCCAATACTTCCTCAGCGTTCTGGCCACCGGATACGTGCCTCAGTAGGATGTTGCCGATCTCGGGGCACGACTCCTACTGGTATTATCTCCTTTTTGCTGTGATCTCATTTCTGACTGCTTCACAATAAACCTCGCTTCTTGTCCTTTCTTAAGATACCGCCGCAAATCAGTGCAGGCGTGGTTCCGTCACGTTCTGTTCTGTTCGCTAGGCCTCTGTCAGGCTAGGCCTGAATCTTCTCAAGCAACCCCTTCTCTCACTAGGTGTTGCCTGGGCAAAACCCAGTCAGATTCTTCTCTCTCTTTCTATCCAACCCCCAGTTTTACCAGATTGTGAGGAGTGGCCTAATGCATAGTACCCTTAGCTCCCCCTGGAGGCCAGACGGTGAAGTGTATTGGTGCCTGTGATACCTGGTCAGGTGAACTCCTTTGGTGCCATCAGATGCACCATCACTCCCCTTAGTGGCAGAGCGATGTTACTGCAACGACCAGGTCTCTGGGGCGCTACATTTCCACAGACCCATCAGCCGGCACTGCTATGGGCTCTACCTCCCCATCCACCCTCATTACCTCAGGAGCAGTGCTTCTTATGGGCCAGTAACCTTCCTCTGTGGCACTGGTCAATTGTATGGCATCACCTTCCTCACGGTTCCCATGCACCTCCCCATTTCCTTGAGCACCAACGCTTGCTCCTATTAGGGGTTCCTCAGCCATCCCACCTGTGGACACATCAACCTTTGCAGAAGAATGGTTATGAGGTTCAGTTGGCACATTTACATCATTTTCAGCAACATTCCTAGGGAAAAAATGGTTAACAGATGCATCGTTTTCATCATTAGCATTATCGGTATTACCCTCGGCATTTTCTGAAAAATCATTATCAAGTACATCATTAACTGGTAAAGCATGGTCAGGTAACACATGCAATTTCACATTGCTATCATCAGCGTTCGATCGGGGAGAAGAGTCAGGGACATAGTATGCAACCATTCTCCCCAAATTAGTCCCCAATAAAACATCAGTGGGGAAGTTATCGGACAGTCCCACTTCCTTCACCCTGCTCCCGGCACTCCAATCTATATAAACCGGGGCCATTGGCAAGAGACAGCTGATGCCCCCAATCCCAGTGACAGTTAGGGTTTTCCCTGGAATGATCTCTTCAGGGGCTGCCAGTTCGGGTCGGATAAGGGTCCGTTCAGCCCCGGTGTCCTTGAGGCCTGTAGCGACATGGCCCCCCACGGTGACGTGCTGCATGTTGCCACACACCCTCCCAACTGCCCCACCCACCAAAAGAACAGCTGCAATAGGCCCTGGGGCCCTGGCTGGGGCGCTCTTCTGCTTCTCTGGACAGTTGGCACTGATATGAACAGTCTGTTTGCTGGAAAAACAATGGCGTGGGTCGATGGTAAGTCTGGTGCTGTTGGCAGTGAGGTCAGGGCCTCTGGTGAGTTGACTGGCAGGGGTACTGGTGTTCATTGTAGGCTTACACCCTCTCCAGCTGGCAGTGACTGGCTTCCGCACTTCCGATTTACGATTGGCCTCATAGGCATCTGCAATCTGCGCTGCTTTCGTCACATCTTTAGGCTCTCTGTCCATCACAAACTGTCGCACTTCAGGTGGGCAAAGATGTAAGAACTGGTCTTTGATAATCAGGTCTCGCAGCTGTGCAAAGGTGGTCACTGACAGTCCTTGGATCCACTGGTCAAAGTGGGTCCCGAGTCCATGTGCCACATCGCTGTAACTGTTGTGTGGGCCACGTTGGAGGTTCCGGAACTTCCTACGGTAAACCTCAGGTGTAAGCTGGTACTTGGTTATCAGGGCCTGCTTGATGGCCTCATAGTCATCTTGGTCTGGCGGGAGAGAAGCAAATGCCTCTAGAGCTTTGCTTTTTAGCCCTGGGGTCAGGTATCGGGCCGATTGGTCCCCAGGCAGCCGGTACTGTCTGCAGGCTTTCTCAAAGGCCCACAGGAAAGTGTCCAAGTCCCCGTCCTTTTCCATCACAGGAAAGTGCTCTGGCTGGGGTTTTGGGATCTGAACACCGCTGGGCTCACGGCTGGACTGGGGCGACCCATGCATTTGGAGTCGGGCTAACTCCAGCTGGTGCTCCTGCTCCGATTGCAGCTCGGCTCTTTGAGCCTCCTGCTGGGCTCTCTCTACTTCCTGCTGGGCCTCTTCGAATTGCAGGACCAGCTGCAGACTTCTCTCTATGTCATCTGCGGAGCATTGTTGCAGAGCCAGCTGCAGGTGGAGGTCCGCGCTCCCCTGGTTGCAAGTAGGGCTGGCATTCAGCGGTTGGACCTCGGCAGCAGCACCACCTGTGCTGGTGCTGGCTTCTGCGTCTGGTGGGTCCTGAGGCCAGGCTTGGTCTGCTTCAAATTGCACGAGTTCAGTGACCTTTTGAGCCTTGGATTTGCCCTGGGGGTCCAGGCCATGGTACATGCATACTCCTACAAGAGTGTCCTTCTTCTGCTGGGTGTACCAGGCTTCTCCTTTTACAGCCAACATTGCCAAATAAAAGATAGGATAGAAAAACGAAGAGAAAGGGAGGGGGTAATCGCAAGTACACACAATTGTCTCCGGACTAGTAAACACTGAGCTTGCTCTCCAAACATATTTGTGCAGAGTCCTCGCAAGAACTTTGCAAGTTTTTAGTGAGAGGAATGATTTCTCAAACCAGATCACTAATGCTCTAATATCCCACCGCTCTGCCACCAATATGTCACGGTTCACACCGTGCTGCCAACACTATGTCACGGATCCCAGCAGTATGTCAGGGATCCCAGGGAGGATATCTTTATCGTCCCCACTACTCACACCAATTTGTCATGAACCGGGGTTGTTTGATTGTCCCTGGTTCCCTCTAAAGGGGATTTATCTATATCCCACTTCCCAGTTCGGGTTTGGAACTTGCAGCTCTCTGGCGCCCCCCTTACTCTCAGGTCAGACTAGGTACTGCACCTAGGTTAATTAGTCGCCAGAAAGACTGCCTGCTATGTAGTGGCTATTGGGCATGCTGCAGCAAGGGCAATATAACTACTTCCACACAGGCGGAAACAATAATTATCAACGCCGCTGTCGCTGCAAAGATTCCCAATCACACAGAACAAAGTATGCTGCCACCAGCTCCGATTCAACCAAAGGTTAATGGGTCCGGAGCCAACCCAAATCAGTAGCGCAATTCACTTCAGAGGACACAGTTCCTTATAAAGCAGAAGAGACAAGCTAGCAATTAAATATTTTACTCCATTAAAAATTAGGCAGTGTTTACAAATTATAAAAATATATTAGAAAGGAGACGATTCATATATACATTACAGATTACAAAATAAAATAAGGATTAAAATAGAAGATTACACTCACATTTTGCTTAAGTCATTGCGGGCTAACCATGCTGGTTGAGGATCCAGATATCACAATGCATTAAAGGTCCCAGGCAAGAATGAAATCCGGGCTTAGTGTAGGAACCTATACCTCTGAGCATGTGACATCACTAAAGGGCTGGTTAATGATATGCACTGATCGGATAGTTCTTTACACTATTCCAAGGTCTCAGACAAAAGAATTCCTGAGTGAGAAGGGAGGGACAATGGGTGGCTTTATAGGATTGGTCACCTGCAGTTTAAAGCCACACCCTGCTCACCACTAGTATCAGGTTGCCCAGTCTCCCTGCTCCAGGCTTTGCCTTTGGGTGGAGGAATGCAGGGGGGAGAACAAGGTGGGTCGCAGCTGCATTGTGAGTGTGGGTGTAGGAAGCCATGTCCTTCTTAAAATAAACTCACAATATAATATGGCATTTTTGGCAATATCGTGACAGATGGGCTTTAGTAAAAAGCTCTGTCTTGGTCTCTTCTGTCCACAAGACGCTTTCCAAGAAGGATTTAGGCTTACTCGCATACATCATGCAAAAAACAAGAAAAAGCAATCATCCTTAACACAGCCCACTCCTCAACAAAAGGAAAGCATCATGGGCCTCAGGAAATGACCACACCAAACAATTTTTATTAAGAACTTCTGAATTGTTTTTGCCACTAATATAAATATAAGCAGTTATGGTTCTTGAAAAACTAACATGAAAAATAGTCCTGAAAGGGACAAAGCAATTCATGTTCCCTGTTGTGGATTCTGTTTGTGGGCTCCCTCTGGTGGTTACTGCTGGTACTGGGTGACTTTGGTGGGTTGCGGCCTTTGGTTTCCACCTGTCCATCAGAGGCTGGGTGTTTCCTATTTTACCTGGCCTTTCTGTCATTCCCTTGCCGGCTATCAATGTATTCAGATGTGCTCTGTTTGGTTCCTGCCTACCTGCTCCCAGATCTTTCAGGATAAGCTAAGTGCTGATTTTCAGTTGTTGGGTTTTTTTTGTCCAGCTTGCTTATTATGTCTCTATGCTAGCTGGTAGCTCTAGTGGACTGAGGTTCTCCCCATGTGCCATGAGTTGGCACATGGGTTCTTGTAATCTCAGGATGGTTTTTTGATTAGGGTTTTTTGCTGACCGCTCAGACCCCTTTTGTATCGTTCTGCTTTCTAGTTTACAGCGGGCCTCAATTTGCTGAACCTATATATATCATCTCTATGTGTGTGCCTTCCTCTCATTTCACCGTCAATACATGTGGGGGGCAACTATACCTTTTGGGGTTCATTCCTCTGGAGGCAAGTGAGGTCTTTATTTTCTCTGCAGTACTAGTTAGCTCTTAGGCTGGTGCGTGGCGTCTAGAACCAACGTAGGCACGCTCCCTGGCTATCTCTAGTTGCGTTTGTCAGGCGTAGGGCAGCGGTCAGCCCAGGTTCCATCACCCTAGAGCTCGTCCGATATTTTGTATTACTTTGCTTGTCCCTTGCTATCCCTAGCCATTGGGATTCATGACAGTATAGCCGGCCCACAAAGTGTTAATTGTTTGGGCTGAAGCAGGAGAAAAAGAAGTGTTTAAGGGAAATTTATTTATTTTTATTTTTTTTTCCTTCAGAGTTTTGCTGCCTAGCCCTTAATTGCTGTCTAGCTGCTTCTTACCTCCTCTTAACCCTTGAATGGCTCTGATATTAGCTGTTTAACATGGATGTCCAGAGTTTGGCTTCCAGCCTGAGTAATCTCGCGGCAAAAGTTCAAAACATACAGGATTTTGTTGTTCACACTCCCATGTCTGAACCTAGAATTCCTATTCCAGAGTTCTTTTCTGGAGATAGATCTACCTTCCTGAATTTCAGGAACCATTGTAAATTGTTTCTTTCTTTAAAATCTCGCTCCTCTGGAGGCCCTGCTCAACAGGTCAAGATTGTAATATCTTTCCTGCGAGGCGACCCTCAGAATTGGGCATTTGCATTGGCACCAGGGGATCCTGCATTGCTCAATGTGGATGCGTTTTTTCTGGCATTGGGATTGCTCTATGAGGAACCCAACCTGGAGATTCAGGCTGAAAAGGCTTTATTAGCCCTCTCTCAGGGGTATGATGAAGCGGAAATATATTGTCAAAAATTTCGGAAATGGTCGGTGCTTACTCAGTGGAATGAGTGCGCCCTGGCTGCAAACTTCAGAAATGGTCTTTCCGAGGCCATTAAGGATATTATGGTGGGGTTCCCTACGCCTACAGGTCTGAATGAGTCGATGGCTATGGCCATTCAGATTGATCGGCGTTTACGGGAGCGCAAACCCGTGCACCAGTTGGCGGTGTCTTTTGAACAGGCACCTGAGACTATGCAATGTGATAGAATTCAGTCCAGAAGTGAACGGCAAAATTATAGGCGGAAAAATGGATTGTGTTTTTATTGTGGTGATTCAGCTCATGTTATATCAGCATGCTCTAAACGCACAAAAAGGGTTGATAAATCTTTTGCCATTGGTACTCTGCAGCCTAAGTTCATTTTGTCTGTGACTCTGATTTTTTCACTGTCTTCCATTTCCGTTGATGCCTATGTGGATTCGGGCGCTGCCCTGAGTCTTATGGATTGGTCATTTGCTAAACGCTGTGGTTTTAGTCTGGAACCTCTGGAAGTTCCTATTCCTCTGAAGGGAATTGACTCTACACCATTGGCTATGAATAAACCGCAGTATTGGACACAAGTGACCATGCGCATGACTCCCGTTCATCAGGAGGTGATTCGCTTCCTTGTACTGTATAATTTACATGATGTACTAGTGCTTGGTCTGCCATGGTTACAAACTCATAATCCTGTCCTGGACTGGAAAACAATGTCTGTGTTAAGCTGGGGATGTCAGGGGGTTCATGATTATGCACCTCCGATTTCAATCGCTTCATCTACTCCTTCTGAGATCCCTGCGTTTTTGTCTGACTATAGGGATGTTTTTGAGGAGCCTAAGCTCAATTCGCTCCCTCCGCATAGAGATTGTGACTGTGCTATAGAATTGATTCCTGGCAGTAAGTTCCCTAAGGGTCGTTTATTTAATCTGTCACTGCCAGAGCATACTGCTATGCGGAATTATATTAAGGAGTCCATGGAAAAGGGACATATTCGTCCATCTTCGTCCCCTCTGGGAGCAGGTTTTTTTTTCGTGGCAAAAAAAGATGGTTCCCTGAGGCCTTGTATAGATTATCGCCTTCTGAATAAGATTACAGTCAAGTATCAGTATCCATTGCCATTATTGACTGATTTGTTTGCTCGCATTAAGGGGGCTAGGTGGTTCACTAAGATAGATCTTCGCGGTGCGTATAATCTGGTGCGGATAAAACAGGGTGATGAGTGGAAAACCGCATTTAATACGCCTGAGGGCCATTTTGAGTATTTGGTAATGCCTTTTGGACTCTCCAATGCTCCGTCAGTCTTTCAGTCCTTTATGCACAATATTTTCCGTGAATATCTGGATAAGTTTATGATTGTGTATTTGGATGATATTTTGGTGTTTTCTGATGACTGGGAGTCTCATGTTCTACAGGTCAGGAAGGTGTTTCAGGTTCTGCGGGCCAATTCTCTGTTTGTGAAGGGCTCAAAGTGTCTCTTCGGAGTCCAGAAGATTTCTTTTTTGGGGTACATTTTTTCTCCTTCTACTATTGAGATGGATCCCGTCAAGGTTCAGGCGATTTGTGACTGGACACAACCTACATCTGTTAAGAGCCTTCAGAAGTTCTTGGGGTTTGCTAATTTTTATCGTCGGTTCATTGCTAATTTTTCCAGTATTGTTAAACCTTTGACTGATTTGACTAAAAAGGGTGCTGATGTTGCTGATTGGTCTCCTGCGGCCGTGGAGGCCTTTCAGGAACTTAAGCGCCGGTTTTCTTCTGCTCCTGTGTTGTGTCAACCAGATGTTTCACTTCCTTTTCAGGTTGAGGTTGATGCTTCCGAGATTGGAGTGGGGGCGGTTTTGTCACAGAGAAGTTCTAATGGCTCGGTGATGAAGCCATGTGCATTCTTCTCTAGAAAATTCTCGCCCGCCGAGCGCAATTATGATGTGGGTAATCGGGAGCTTTTGGCCATGAAGTGGGCATTTGAGGAGTGGCGTCATTGGCTTGAGGGTGCTAAACATCGTGTGGTGGTCTTGACTGATCACAAGAATCTCATTTACCTTGAGTCTGCCAGGCGTTTGAATCCTAGACAGGCTCGTTGGTCGTTGTTTTTTTCTCGTTTCAATTTCGTGGTTTCATACCTGCCAGGTTCAAAGAATGTGAAGGCAGATGCTCTTTCCAGGAGTTTTGTGCCTGACTCTCCTGGAGACTCTGGGCCTACTGGTATCCTTAGGGATGGGGTAATATTGTCCGCCGTATCCCCAGACTTGCGACGTGCATTGCAGGAGTTTCAGGTGGATAAACCGGATCGTTGTCCACCAGAAAGACTGTTTGTTCCGGATGATTGGACCAGTAGAGTCATCTCCGAGGTCCATTCTTCTGTGTTGGCTGGTCATCCTGGAATATTTGGTACTAGAGACTTGTTGGCCAGGTCTTTTTGGTGGCCTTCCTTGTCTAGGGATGTGTGTACCTTTGTGCAGTCTTGTGAAGTGTGTGCTCGAGCTAAGCCTTGCTGTTCTCGGGCCAGTGGGTTGTTGTTATCCTTGCCCATCTCGAAGAGGCCTTGGACGCACATTTCCATGGATTTTATTTCTGATCTCCCGGTTTCACAGAAAATGTCCGTTATCTGGGTTGTGTGTGACCGCTTTTCTAAGATGGTTCATTTGGTGCCCTTGCCTAAGTTGCCTTCCTCCTCTGAGTTGGTCCCTTTATTTTTTCAGAACGTGGTTCGTTTGCATGGGATTCCGGAGAATATCGTTTCTGACAGGGGATCCCAGTTTGTGTCTAGATTTTGGCGGACGTTTTGTGCCAAGATGGGCATTGATTTGTCTTTCTCGTCTGCATTCCATCCTCAGACGAATGGCCAGACGGAGCGAACTAATCAGACCTTGGAAACTTATTTGAGGTGTTTTGTTTCTGCTGATCAAGATGACTGGGTTGCTTTTTTGCCACTGGCCGAATTTGCTCTTAATAATCGGGCTAGTTCTGCCACGTTGGTCTCTCCTTTTTTTTGTAATTCGGGGTTTCATCCTCGTTTTTCCTCTGGTCAGGTGGAGTCTTCGGATTGTCCTGGAGTGGACGTGGTGGTGGACAGGCTGCATCAGATTTGGAACCAGGTGGTGGACAATTTGAAGTTATCTCAGGAGAAGACTCAGCAGTTTGCTAATCGCCGTCGCCGCGTGGGTCCCCGACTTCTTGTTGGGGATTTGGTGTGGTTGTCTTCTCGTTTTGTCCCTATGAAGGTCTCTTCTCCTAAGTTCAAGCCTCGGTTCATCGGTCCTTATAGGATCTCGGAGATTCTTAACCCTGTATCTTTTTGTTTGGATCTCCCAGCATCGTTTGCTATTCATAATGTGTTCCATCGGTCGTTGTTGCGGAGGTATGAGGTGCCCGTTGTTCCTTCGGTTGAGCCTCCTGCTCCGGTGCTGGTGGAGGGAGAATTGGAGTATGTTGTTGAGAAGATCTTGGATTCTCGTGTTTCCAGACGCAAACTCCAGTATTTGGTTAAGTGGAAGGGTTATGGTCAGGAGGATAATTCCTGGGTGGTCGCCTCCGATGTTCATGCTACTGATTTGGTCCGCGCCTTCCATAGAGCTCACCCTGATCGCCCTGGGGGTTCTCGTGAGGGTTCGGTGACCCCTCCTCAAGGGGGGGGTACTGTTGTGGATTCTGTTTGTGGGCTCCCTCTGGTGGTTACTGCTGGTACTGGGTGACTTTGGTGGGTTGCGGCCTTTGGTTTCCACCTGTCCATCAGAGGCTGGGTGTTTCCTATTTTACCTGGCCTTTCTGTCATTCCCTTGCCGGCTATCAATGTATTCAGATGTGCTCTGTTTGGTTCCTGCCTACCTGCTCCCAGATCTTTCAGGATAAGCTAAGTGCTGATTTTCAGTTGTTGGTTTTTTTTTTGTCCAGCTTGCTTATTATGTCTCTATGCTAGCTGGTAGCTCTAGTGGACTGAGGTTCTCCCCATGTGCCATGAGTTGGCACATGGGTTCTTGTAATCTCAGGATGGTTTTTTGATTAGGGTTTTTTGCTGACCGCTCAGACCCCTTTTGTATCGTTCTGCTTTCTAGTTTACAGCGGGTCTCAATTTGCTGAACCTATATATATCATCTCTATGTGTGTGCCTTCCTCTCATTTCACCGTCAATACATGTGGGGGGCAACTATACCTTTTGGGGTTCATTCCTCTGGAGGCAAGTGAGGTCTTTATTTTCTCTGCAGTACTAGTTAGCTCTTAGGCTGGTGCGTGGCGTCTAGAACCAACGTAGGCACGCTCCCTGGCTATCTCTAGTTGCGTTTGTCAGGCGTAGGGCAGCGGTCAGCCCAGGTTCCATCACCCTAGAGCTCGTCCGATATTTTGTATTACTTTGCTTGTCCCTTGCTATCCCTAGCCATTGGGATTCATGACAGTTCCCCACAATGAAAAAGGCCACTTTGGCCTTCATGACATTTAGGCTCCATCGATAGACAGTCCTTCGACATTACAGTTTAGAGCAGGTCTACTTGGTGCTAGACATGAAGTATATGGACTCTGCCCCCTTGGTGCCAAAATACACTGCTAAAGCCTCTTGTCAGACCTCACTTGTAGTTCTCGTGCCAAAAAAGGATCGGACCACCCGGTTCTACGTGGACTACAGCGGTCTCAACGCCATCACAGCCTCTGACGCGCACCCAATGCCGTGCATCGAGGAGCTGCTTGAGAAGTTAGCTGGCACAAAATGCCTGACCATAATGGATCTGAGTCGAGAATACTGGCAGATTCCCCTGAGCCCTGAGGCGCAGGAGATGTCCACCTTTATCACACCCTTCGGACTGTACGAGTCCACGGTCATGCCCTTCGGCATGAAGAATACCCCTGCCACTTTCCAGCAGATGGTCAACTACAGCACTGTGCAATGCCCCTGTGTTGAAAGCAGTCAACAGCAGTCGACCGTTCTTGGTGCAGACCGACACCAGCGAGTTTGGCCTCGGTGCTGTGCTCAGCCAGATGGATTCGGAGGACTCGGAAGTATTAGCTACCTCTTATATTCCAAATCATTAAAGGGGTCAAATTCTGCAGCAGGATGGTGCTCCATCTCATTCATCCATCTCTACAACAAAGTTCCTCCAGGCAAAAAAGATCAAGGTGCTCAAGAACTGGCCAGCCCAGTCACCAGACATGAACATCATTGAGCATGTTTGGGGTAGGATGAAAGAGGAAGCTTGGAAGACAAAACCAAAGAATCTAGATGAACTCTGGGAGGCATGTAAGACTGCATTCTTCGCTATTCCTGATGACTTCATTAATAAATTGCATGAATCATTGTTGAACCACATGGATGCAGTCCTTCAAGCTCATGGAAGTCACACAAAATATTAAATGTGACTCTAATAGCAGGACAACTTCATTCACCAATGTTATGCAACATATATTTGTATTTTAAGTTAATTATTTATTTGAATATCACATTACTTCCTGTGGGCAACAAAACTTTTGTCTTGCCAAAATCTGACCATGCTGTGTCCATTAACTGATCAGTATTTCTGCATTGATGCCAGTTTATTTTCTTAACCTAAACCACATTTCGGAGGGTGTCAGCTTTCAAAAGAATAATTTATACAACCAATGGATGAATTTAACATCAGGTTGGAAGCTTTTATTTACATAACATGGATAAGCGACATAACTTCTGTCAGGGAGTGGATAGATAGATAGATAGATAGATAGATAGATAGATAGATAGATAGATAGATAGATGGCTCAAAAAAAGAAGCAGCACTCCAATTCTTCTGTGAAAATGTGGAAGATTTAATAAACCCACTTATCTGGGCGACGTTTCAGCTCCATCTGAGCCTTTCTCAAGCTTGAGAAAGGCTCAGAAGGAGCCGAAACGTCGCCCAGATAAGTGGGTTGATTAAATCTTCCACATTTTCACAGAAGAATTGGAGTGCTGCCTCTTTTTTTGAGCTTTCATAAACGTGGTGCAATCGTTGGACTGGTTGCCTGAGGCCTTGCACCCGAAGATAAGTAGAAGTGTTGTGCTGTTCCCTTTTGTTTGCTAGATAGATAGATAGATAGATAGATAGATAGATAGATAGATAATAGCTAGATAGATAATAGATAGTAGCTAGATAATAGATAGATAACAGATAATAGATAACAAATAGATAATAGATAGATAATAGATAGATAACAGATATGTAGCAGATAATAGATAGATAGATAACAGATATATAATAGATAATAGATGATAGATAATAGATAGATAATAGATTGATGATAGATAGATAATAGACAGATTATGATGATGATGTCATAATGGTTGCCATGGCGACGATATCATAAAGGTTGCCGTGGCAAAGATGATGTCATAATGGTTGCCATGGCAACAATGCCATAATAGGTTGCAATGGTGACGGTGATGTCATAATGGTTGCTATGGTGATGATGATGTCATAATAGGTTGCAATGGTGACAATGGTGTCAGAATGGTTGCCATGGTGAAGATGATGTCATAATGGGTATATGGGCCCGGAACTATGGGATGGAGGATGTGTGATGGGTATATGGGCACGGGACTATGGGATGGAGGATATGTGTGATGGGTATGTGGGCACGGGACTATGGGATGGAGGATGTGTATGATGGGTATATGGGCATGGGACTATGGAATGGAGGATGTGTATGATGGGTATATGGGCACGGGACTATGGGTTGGAGGATGTGTATGATAGGTATATGGGCACGGGACTATGGAATGGAGGATGTGTATGATGGGTATATGGGCATGGGACTATGGGATGGAGGATGTGTATGATGGGTATATGGGCATGGGAGCTTGGAATAGAGGATGTGTATGATGGTTATGTGGGCACAGGACTATGGAATGGAGGATATGTATGATGGGTATATGGGCATGGGACTATGGTATGGAGGATGTGTATGATGGGTATGTGGGCACGGGAATATGGGATGTAGGATGTGTATGATGGGTATATTATGGACATGGTACTATGGGATGGAGGATATGTATGATGGGTATATGGGCATGGGACTATGGTATGAAGGATGTGTATGATGGGTATGTGGGCACGGGAATATGGGATGTAGGATGTGTATGATGGGTATATTATGGACATGGTACTATGGGATGGAGGATATGTATGATGGGTATATGGGCACGGGACTATGGGATGGAGGATATGTATGATGGGTATATGGGCATGGGACTATGGTATGGAGGATGTGTATGATGGGTATGTGGGCACGGGAATATGGGATGTAGGATGTGTATGATGGGTATATTATGGACATGGTACTATGGGATGGAGGATATGTATGATGGGTATATGGGCATGGGACTATGGTATGAAGGATGTGTATGATGGGTATGTGGGCACGGGAATATGGGATGTAGGATGTGTATGATGGGTATATTATGGACATGGTACTATGGGATGGAGGATATGTATGATGGGTATATGGGCACGGGACTATGGGATGGAGGATATGTATGATGGGTATACGGGCACAGGACTATGGGATGGAGGATAATCATTATAATTTGTTATAAATAACCACAGTTAATTACTATGCCCGGGCATCACCGGGCTCCTCAGCTAGTAATAGATAATAGATGTATAGTTAATAGACGGATAGATGCATAGATAGATAAAGAAATCAAAAAAGGAGGCAGCACATCAAAAATAATGAAAAAAAGATATTTTATTCGCCAGAACTCGCCACGTTTCAGCTTTCTCAATGGAGCCTTTCTGAAGCAAAGCCTTTTTGTATGCAGTGCTCCACAATCTTCCATGTATGATAGGGTTTGTTACAAGTTTATAAGTTGTCCTTGTTTGTTAGTTTAGGGAATAAGCTCCTGGTCATCGTTGGTCTGATTACGTGATTACTGGGACCACCACCAATGCTGAGATAGCAGAATACAACCCAAAGGTATCTACAAAGCAACTGCATAAGCCGTATTCACATTATCATTTATGTTTTGCAAAAATGCTGAGAAATGTCCCATCACACAATGCATTACTATGCCTCCATTAGACATGTACTGTACATGTACCCATTAAAGTCTATGGAAAAATAGGAAAAACACCTATGACACTCAGTCAAAAAATCACTGACATAGGAATGAGGCCTTTTATTATACCTACTAATTTTTCCTGTGGTTACTGGATTTTTTTCCTGTTCTGTTATACGCATCACCCAGGAGCTGGTCGGAGGTCTCCGTGCATCGCACACTAATCAGAGCATTTTCCAGCACTCGGTGAGACGATACTCCTCTTTTTTTCCAGCACTGGGTGAGACGCTACTCCTCTTTTTTTCCAGCACTCAGTGAGACGATACTGCTCTTTTTTTCCAGCACTCGGTGAGACGATGCTCCACTTTTTTTTACAGCACTCGGTGAGACGATAATTCTCTTTTTTTAAGCACTCAGTGAGACGATGCTCCTCTTTTTTTCCAGCACTCTGTGGGACGAAACTCCTCTTTTCTTCCAGCACTCGGTGAGACGATACTCCTTTATTTCCAGCACTCGGTGAGACGATACTCCTCTTTTTTTCCAGCACTCGATGAGACGATATTCCTCTTTTTTCCCAGCACTCAGTGAGATGATACTCCTCTTTTTTTCCAGCACTCAGCGAGACGATGCTCCACTTTTTTTCCAGCACTCGGTGAGACGATATTCCTCTTTTTTCCCAGCACTCAGTGAGACGATACTCCTCTATTTTTCCAGCACTCAGCGAGACGATGCTCCACTTTTTTTCCAGCACTCGGTGAGACGATAATTCTCTTTTTTTTCAGCACTCAGTGAGATGATGCTTCTCTTTTTTTCCAGCACTCTGTGGGATGAAACTCCTCTTTTCTTCCAGCACTCTGTCAGGACTCGGAACATTTTTTACCTTTTGTGCAATACTGCCCTTTTCCAAGATGGCATCTTTGGTCTCATGTGCACTGTGTCTTCCTGCTGTAAAACTCCACCCCAGCCTTCAGTCTGTGCTAGAATATTCTGCCTTGCATCCAGCTCCTGACCTCTGATTACTCCCTGGCTATATACCTGCTCCTTTGAACCTGTGTGGTGATCCTGCTACTCTGCTCTGAGTTCCTGCTGCATACACCAGTTTCCAGTAACCCTCCTTCATCTGCTGCTCGTGTTTACTTCCATCTCATTTGCTGGACATGTAAGCTGTTTCTGCTCTGCAAAAAACTGAGACTATTAACCAGGCCTCCCTGGTTGAGCTAAGATATGATTTGAACTGCCTTATAAGCTTATCTATCTGTGTTTGGACTAAGACAAGGATTTATTCTTGTCAAGTATCCTCAAGAATAACTGTGCTTCATAGACTTTCTGCTTGATTGCATTTTCCTCTGAAGTTTCCTATAGACTGCTAAGCTGCGTTTAATATTTACACCAAGTGTTGTGGACTTGAGTTTCTCTCTGCACCTGTTTGAATCACCGTGTGACAATATAGACTTTACCACTTATAAAACTGTGTCCTGTAGTTGTCTTGTTCCACGCAAAGAGTCTCCTGAGTTATCCCTTATAATTATTACAGGATACTCTAGCCATAAAAAAAAGGAGACTGCTGGAACAATGACTGCAGAGAGCAGATTAGAGCAGGTGTTCTCCATAATTAGATCACTGCAGAAAGATGTGGAAGGTCTGCAAAAGAAGTTTGGAAGCTTTGAACACAATCAACAAGTGTTTGGACAAACTTTGCAGGACTTAAGTAACCGCATGGCAGCCCAGGAAAACAAACTTGCTGGCATAGAGTCCCAGTATGGACGGGCTTTTCAGGACATAAGCACGCAAATAGCTGCACAAGTGACTTTACCCTCTGGGCAACCGCCACCAGCTAGCCCACCTAAGTTGCCCCCATTCAGATTTAATGGTGATCGCGACAAATTTCGTGGCTTTGTGAATCAATGTATGCTATATTTTGATGTGCATGCTGACCGTTTTCCTACTGATAGATCCAAAGTATTGTGTGTAATAATGCTACTGACCTCACGAGCGCTCGCCTGGGCGAATCCGATGATTGAGTCTCGTGACCCACGGATAAATAACTTGGATGATTTCTTGGCCGCTTTGGCAGTAATGTTTGATTACCCTAATCGCCGTGCAACCGCTGAATCTGCTTTGTTGTCTTTACGCCAGGCTAAACGTTATGTTATTGAGTATGCCGCTGAATTCAGGAGATTAGCAGTAGATACCAATTGGGACAGTTATGCACAATTGCCTATTTTTAAAAGGGGTCTGTCTAGTATTATAAAAGATGAGCTAGCTCGCTCTGAGCCACCACAAGAGCTAGAGACATTTATACAGCATTGTGTGCGCATAGACATTTGCCTTACTGAGCGTAGGCAGGAGAAATTTGCTGCATATAACCGTATTTCTAACTTTTCCCTTCCTTCCAAAGAGCCTGCAGGTAAAACCTCTCGGGAGGTGGAGGAGGTGCCCATGCAAATTGATTCCGTTCAGAGGCGCGAGATCAATGAGTGCCGGGAGCATCACCTTCGTGAAAGTCTATGTTTCTACTGCGGCCAGTCTGACCACTTCTTGATCAATTGTCCTAAGTGTCCTAGAGGGCCTAACAAGGTGCTAGCAGCAGTAGGGGAGTATGACAACTGTGATGATGAATCTGACATCTCTGAATGTAGCCTGCCTTTAAACGCTGTATTCCATTCACTTTCTATGACTTCACCCCCCAAGGAGCTGAAGGAGAAGAACTCTCACTGTTCTCTCCCTATTAAGATCCTGTGTTCAGGACAGTGGATTTCCAGTGCAGCTATGATTGACTCAGGTGCAGGTGGCAATTTCATGGATATCGCATTTGCCAAGGAACATGGTATTGAAATTCAGCAAAGAGCCTCTCCAATTACTATGGAAACAGTGGATGGGTCACCTTTAATCTCTGGGCATGTGGATCAGGAGACCGTACCCCTTGAAATTTTTCTTCTCCTCATTTTCCTGTGATTTTAGGCATTCCTTGGTTGCGTTCTCAGAACCCAATTATCAACTGGGAGACCAAGGAGATTATCTTTCCAACAAGGAGCAAATCAGCGTTAACAGAAGCTGTCCCTTAGTCCATGGCTACGGAACCACATGTACAGGTATTTTCTTTACCTCCAGCATATAAAGAGTTCTCTGACATCTATGACAAGAAGAATGCAGATCAGCTTCCTCCACACAGGCATTATGACTGTCCCATTGAGCTGCTTCCTGGGGCAGCTATTCCTTTTGGTAACGTATTCCCTTTGGCGGCACCTGAGCTTCAAGCCTTAAAGGAGTATATTGATGAAAATCTGGCCAAAGGCTTCATACGTCCTTCTTCCTCACCAGCAGGGGCACCTATATTTTTTGTAAAAAAGAAGGATGGGACCCTGAGACCCTGTGTTGACTATCGGGAACTCAATAAGGTATCCGTACAAAACCGTTACCCTTTGCCTCTGATTCCTGAATTACTGTAAAGAGTCCGCCATGCTAAGGTGTTCTCTAAACTGGATCTTCGTGGGGCTTATAATTTGGTGCGTATTCGTCCAGGGGATGAGTGGAAGACAGCATTCCGATGCCGGTATGGACACTTTGAATATCTCGTGATGCCCTTCGGGCTTTGTAATGCCGCTGCAACGTTTCAACACCTTGCTAATGACATTTTCAGAGATTTGTTGGACCAGTTTGTGGTGATCTATTTGGATGATATTCTAATCTTTTCTGGCTCTCTACAGGAACATGAAGAACATGTCAAAGCTGTTTTAAGACGTCTGAAAGAGAACCGTCTGTATATCAAGCCGTAGAAATGCGAGTTCCATCTTTCTGAGATACAGTTCTTAGGTTATATCATCTCTCCCCAGGGGCTGAACATGGAATCTGGTAAGATTCAGGCTATCCTTGACTGGCCGGTACCCAAGAACGTTAAGGAGGTCCAACGTTTTATTGGTTTTGCAAATTTCTACAGACGCTTCATTCGAAATTTTTCTGATATTGTCCGTCCCATTACTTCCTTGACAAAGAAGGAAAAGCCCTTTAAGTGGTCATCACAGGCTGAAGAAGCTTTTGATCGGCTTAAGATCTATTTCACATCAGCACCGCTGTTGATACACCCAGATCCAACACTTTCATTCATTGTGGAGGTGGACGCTTCTGATAACGCTTTGGGGGCTATTCTCTCCCAAAGAACTGGAGAGAAGGGTCTGCTACATCCTTGTGCTTTCTTTTCCCGTAGACTAACCTCAGCAGAGAAGAATTACGACGTGGGAGGCAAGGAATTGCTGGCTATTATTGCGACTTTCAAAGAATGGAGGCATCATCTGCAAGGAGCTGCACAACAAATCATAGTGCTAACTGACCATTGCAATTTAGAGTTCCTTAGATCCGCTAGATGTCTTTCTCCTCGTCAGGCTCGTTGGAACTTATTTTTAAATCAATTTAACTTTGTTATCTCGCACCGTCCAGGTTCTTGTAATGGGTAGGCTGATGCTTTATCCGGAATCCATGCTGCAGATTCCGTACCTGGAGACCATTCTATCTGATGCCAATTTCATCGGAGTTATCCACAATCAGGACTTGTGGAAGGAGTGCAGGAAGGCCTATGATGGTGATGTATTTCTGGCCAACCCACCTGTGGATATTAATCTTGTCTTTAAGGGTGGCATGTGGTTCAGAGATCGATGTATCTACGTCCCTGAGGTCATCCGTCTGCAGATCATCAAGTTGGTACATGACTCCAAGTTGGCTGGTCACAGGGGGGGGGTACAGAAGACACAAGAGTTCCTGAGCCGATTCTTCTGGTGGCCAACTTGCCTGAAGGATACCAAGGACTATGTTCTCTCTTGCGAGGTATGTGCCCATTACAAGACTCTTCATGTGGCACTTACGGGTCTTCTACAACCATTACCTGTTCCATCCTGCCCTTGGGGGTCTATATCAATGGACTTTATTGTGGAGCTGCCTACATCGGGGGGCATGAATACAATCATGGTGGTAGTTGATCGCCTGACTAAAGCTGCTCATTTTGTTCCATGCACCGGCCTCCGCTCAGCTAAAGATACAGTGAACTTGGTTAAACAGAATGTCTTTCGGTTGCATGGGGTTCCGGATGAGATCATCTCCGACCGTGGAGTACAGTTCACTTCAAGATTCTGGAAGGGGTTTTGCTCTGCACTCAATATTAATGTCTGTCTCTCTTCTGCTTACCATCCCCAGACAAATGGTCAGACTGAGCGTACCAACCAGATGCTGGAACAATATCTAAGATGCTATGTCAGCCATCTCCAGGATGATTCGTTGGAGTTGCTGCCGTTAGCCGAATTTTCATATAATAATTCTCAGAGCGCCTCCACTAAATTTACACCTTTCTTTGCCAATCTAGGTTATCATCCATGTATCTTACCTAGGTCTCCAATTAATTCTCCGGTTTCGGCAGTGGAGGAAAGGCTGACTGCGATGAGACAAAATTTGGAGGTTCTGAAGGAATCCCTGACCACAGCTCAAGACTGTTATAAGAGATCGGCTGATAGATTCCGTAAACCTGCACCCATGTTCAAGGTAGGAGATTCCGTGTGGTTAGCAACTAAGAATCTGAAGTGAAATGTTCCTTCACAAAAACTTGGTACAGAAATTCATTGGCCCTTTTAAGATCAACCGTATTGTGAGCTCTGTGGCCTGCCGGCTGAAGCTGCCTAGGACTATGAAGGTACAACCAGTTTTTCATGTATCTTTACTAAAGCCTGTATCTCCTAATACCTTCCAGGGACGTGTTGTGCCACCTCCGCAGCCTGTGGTGATTGATGGGCAAGAACAATTTGTGGTGGAGGAAATTATTGATTCCAGGATTCGCAGGAATCGGCTCCAATATCTGATAAGATGGCAGGGATATCCCCCTGAGGAAGACTCTTGGGAACCTGTGGAAAACATCAATGCCCAACAGAAGATTTCTCATTTTCATCAGAGATTCCCTGAGAAACCAGGTCCAGGATCGTCCTGAGGCCGCTTCTAAGGAGGGAGTAATGTCAGGACTCTGAACATTTTTTACCTTTTGTGCATTACCTTTTGTGCATCTTTTCTAAGATGGCGTCTTTGGTCTCATGTGCACTGTGTCTTCCTGCTATAAAACTCCACCCCAGCCTTCAGTCTGTGCTAGAGTATTCTGCCTTGCATCCAGCTCCTGACCTCTGATTACTCCCTGGCTATATACCTGCTCCTGTGAACCTGTGTGGTGATCCTGCTACTCTGCTCTGAGTTCCTGCTACATACACCAGTTTCCAGTAATCCTCTTTCGTCTGCTGCTCGTGTTTACTTCCATCTCATTTGCTGGACATGTAAGCTGTTTCTACTCTGCAAAAAACTGAGACTATTAACGAGGCCTCCCTGGTTGAGATAAGATATGATTTAAACTGCCTTATAAGCTTATCTATCTGTGTTTGGACTAAGACAAGGATTTATTTGTGTCAAGTATCCTCAAGAATAACTGTGCTTCATAGACTTTCTGCTTGATTGCATTTTCCTCTGAAGTTTCCTATAGACTCCTAAGCTGCGTTTAATATTTACACCAAGTGTTGTGGACTTGAGTTTCTCTCTGCACCTGTTTGAATCACCGTGTGATAATGTAGACTTTACCACTTATAAAACTGTGTCCTGTAGTTGTCTTGTTCCACGCAAAGAGTCTCCTGAGTTATCCCCTATAATTATTACACACTCGGTGAGACGATACTCCTCTTTTTTCCAGCACTCGGTGAGACGATACTCCTCTTCTTTTCCAGCACTTGATGAGACGATATTCCTCTTTTTTTCCAGCACTCGGTGAGACGATACTCCTCTTTTTTTCCAGCACTCGGTGAGACAATACTCCTCTTGTATTCCAGCACTTGGTGAGACGATACTTCTCTTTTTTTCCAGCACTTGGTGAGACGATACTCCTCTTTTTTCCAGCACTCAGTGAGACGATACTCCTCTTTTTTTCCAGCACTCGGTGAGACGATATTCCTCTTTTCTCCAGCACTCGGTGAGACGATACTCCTCTTGTTTTCCAGCACTCGGTGAGACGATACTTCTCTATTTTTCCAGCACTTGGTGAGACGATACTCCTCTTTTTTCCAGCACTCAGTGAGACGATACTCCTCTTTTTTTCCAGCACTCGGTGAGACGATATTCCTCTTTTTTCCAGCACTCGGTGAGACGATACTCCTCTTTTTTGCAGCACTCGGTGAGACGATACTCCTCTTTTTTTCCAGCACTTGGTGAGACGATACTCCTCTTTTTTCCAACACTTGGTGAGACGATATTCCTCTTTTTTCCAGCACTCAGTGAGACGTTGCTCCTCCTTTTTTCCAGCACTAAGTGAGACGATACTCCTCTTTTTTTCCAGCACTTGTAGAGATGATACTCCTCTTTTTTTCCTGCACTCGGTGAGACAATGTTCCTCTTTTTTTCTTAACTGCATTTTAATGACTGCAGTACTACAATCCCTATAAGACACCTGAAGCGGTTGTGCACGAGACTTCATGTATACAAATCACATACTGGCAGGCATGCAGCCGCCCATACGCTGGACAATCCTGACAGCATGCAGTGCGTGCGATGTGAAGGTTCACAAGTAGTGATTTACCTATTCATGGTCAGGTACGGCCGAACATTTAAAAAAGTTTGGGTACAACACATGGTGCCATCTTGCTAGAGAAAAAAAAATTCCTCCTCCAAGATAGCGCAAACAACAACCAAAAGACGGATTTCGTCACCAGGTATTATTGTAATCAGTATAACGGCGCCGACCTGACAGTGACTGTAGTTACTGACCACAATCCTGCTGACAGGTTCTCTTTAAAGGGGTTGTCCACTACATAGACAACCCCCTCTTGATATAAATGTATGGCCCTGATAAAATGAAAAAGCCTATGATCACCTGCCGTGCCGGCGCCATTCCAGCAGTCAGCACTCTCCATCCCAGGGCTCTCGTAAGATTGTTGTGACACATGACGCCAGCGCCCAATCAGCGCTGGCGTAACTGGCTGGCATCACTGTGCTGCCTTCAGACAATGGAACAGGAGGCGGGCAGTAATACCGGTGCTGATTGGGTGCCGGGGTCACGTGTCACAACAACTGCACAGGAGCCCCAGGCAGAGCGAGTGCTGCCCCCGCAGGAATGGTGCCAGCATGATAGGTGAGTATAGGCTTTTTTATTTTATCGGGACCAAGCATGGGGTGTGACAAGAAGTTGTCCATGTAGTGGACAACTTCTTTAATGGAATTTTCATTTAAATGTCCTTGCAGTCATGTGCTGACCAGACTCATCTCGCTTCTCTCATGAGACAAGTCGGCATGTGACTGCAAGTATGTCAATTCATATACAAAGTCAAGTGACCGCCCACCTGCATACAGGGAATACCGGAAAATCATGACAGTGTGCGCGTTACACTGCACTATTATTCAGCAGTCTGCAGTTGCAGAGAGTAACTGCAAACTTTTCTTTTTCAACCTGAAAACCCCTTTAAGAGATTAAAGGGTTTGTCCGGGCATTAGGTATTGATGACCTATCTACATCTGCAGGATAGATCATCAATTACAGATCGGTGGGGGTCCGGCACAAAAAAGTTATGGCTGTGAGAAGAAGAGGAGGACAAACTAAAGTGCAAAAACAGAAATTAGAGGCGTCGTGAAGGAGTTAAATGCTGCTGCCGTCCAGAGTCTGATAGATCGTCACTTATGTGCATAATGAGGTATTTATTGCTTTTCTTTCACTTTTTGCCATGCAGCATTTCCTAGGACCAACAAAGTGACTGCGATTCCTGAAATCTCGTGCCCACGCTGCCTAGTTCTTCTTTGTGGATTTGACGCAGTGTAAAATCTTCAGCAATTTTGCAGCTTTTTTCAACTTATCCAACGCATGAGAAAAAAAGGCAAATAAGAAACACATAAAAAATTCCAAAAGAAAAATGTGGTTTGAATTTCATGTTGCGTTTTATCCTGCCTCAAGACGTTTTTGGTGCAGAAATGTCTGCAGTAAACGCTTAACATGAGCATTTACCTGTATACGCGCTATTTCACACACAAAACACAAAAATGACGATATATGCCCTATATAATGACAAACGCACACATATAGGAATTACACTCCACAAATACACACACAAACATGCATTACACACGTGGTACACATCACATGTGCAGATTGTGTAGAGGACTGGGCATCTATCACGTGCCTTCAGTCTCAGGTCATAGACCAGTTATGCCATGGGGGGAGCACAGGACCCTCACCAAATTCTTCCCCTCCTGTTTGCCGACTATTAGCTGAGCTGGAAAGGCCGTAGGGGGAGGTATAAGGTCTACTCTATGGTTGGTGAGAAGCAATAGCGCCAAATATGGGGCAGGAGGACTAGTATCCCCTCTAAGAACAGAGCTGTGGCCGATACAGGAGACTTCATCCCCGGATGCTCAGGTGGAGTCTCTAAAGAAGCCACCGACAGCGGAAGACGCCAACTACTGTGGTGGTTCATATTGCCGTAATTGTAATGATCAGAATTATCTACTCATCAGGTCATTTTTACCAGCATAATGAATGTTGCAAAAACAAAATCTTCCCCAAACACGACAAATTTTTCACTATTTTACTGAGCTTGATTTTTATTTTTGCCCCATTTTTCAATACATCGCATGGTAAAATGAACGGTGTCATTGAAAACTACAATATGTCCCACACAAGACAAGCCCTTGTACGGCAATATTAATGGAAAAGAGTAGAAGTTAAGGCTCCTGAAAGAAGGCAAGGAGAAAATACAAATGTAAAAATGAAAATGTATCCCCCCCAAACAAAGAAAGAATGCAAAAAACTAAAAGTAAATCGAAAAAGTACAAGTGATTTTTAGGTCTCCAAAGATGTCCTAATGATGTATTCAGTGTGGTCCCAAGTCCTACAATGATCCTTTCTATGATGATCTATAAGAATTAACTTATTTGTGATGAAAAGTTCACAAAAAGTTTAGCCCAAAGGAAAACTCCAGACTGGATAAACAGGGAAAGTTATTAGTATTTAGTGTCAGGATTCCTAAAATATCCCATAAAAACTTCTTATTAGATGAGTAAAATTTCCCTCTGCGGCTTTTATATAAGGCCGATTTGTGGGCTCTGATATGGATCTCGCGGCCGTACGAGAGACGTGTCGTCTGCTGTAAATGCTTTGAAATCCCATCCCCGAACACGAGGCCGGCGTGCGATAACATCTCTCCCAAACTCCCATTAAAATGCATCATTCAGGGGTGAAAGGCGAATAGATTTCTGCGACCTGAACAGAAAATAAAACTCTTTTTACTTCAATTTTAAGTCCAAAAACGAATGTTGTCTATGAAAACAAATTGTACACGGGGGACTCGGAGCGAAAGCCCCAGCGAACAAAGGGAAAATGGATTATAAGAAGTTTTTCGGCTCTCCGGATTGACCACAGAATGAATCAGCCCTGGTTCATTTGCTGTGTTAATCTGACTTTAGGAAAATGGGCTCACTGTGTGAAAATGCAGAGCAGGGAGACGGGAGCGCTGCGGGCACGGGGGCCGGGAATGATTCACTTCCTACTCATGTGTTTATTAGGATTTGGTACCGCGCTGAATGTTCTATTAAGTCGGACACGGCGTGAGCGGCTTCTCGTGTGTTCACTCAACATGAGGAATGGACATTAGTAATCCCATTGTTGTATCTGCCGTAGAGTCAACTGGGACAAGTATGGTTGGGCGAGGAGGACACATGGACACAATGAAAAGGTGGCAACTATTTTCTCTGTGTGGCCAATATAGCCCAGTGCTAAGTTCAGAGACTGGAAACACGTTTTATCAGAGAAGGTGGAGGAGTTGTCCCAGTAATCTGAAGATTACGTCACCACAACATACTTGTATTCTACAGATGAGCGGATGAGACAAAACTTAAATTTGCTTGTTTGTTGGGATTTTTCTGAGAAATTCGATTTTTGGAGAAGTTATTTTCCCCTAATTTAATGTTCTTTTTTAGGTTCTCCGATCTCTCCAGACCCCAAAGAACGTAAGATGTAAAAAATAAAAAAAAAATTATATTCACCACTAATCTCTCAGGCCCGACTGCTCCACACTGTCACCATCACCCATCCTCAACACATTTTCAGATCACCGTCATTTGCCCTGATGAATGGACGGCAGATGGATGCAGCATGGACGTCTTCCATGAACTCTCCATTTTTTTTCACAGACCCTTTTACTTGAATCTAAGATATGGCTCCATTATTATCATTATTATCATTCCATCATTACTATTTTTTGTGGACCATCATTCTTAAACAAATAGAACATATATTATCTATATATATATACTGAATACCGGAAATGTAAAAAAAATTGAAATAATGTTAGAATTGCTTTAAGATGTAAGAGTAACAGTAGTGCCTCACCTTTCCAAAATTATTTACTGGATGATGTCATTGATTTGCCCGATTGATTTGACCAATTCCTAAAATATTAATCATCTGCTCCAATGGAAACATATTAGAGTGCCAATTTGATATTCTTTAGGGCTCACCAGGTGAGGTGGATCCGCTAAGCCTCTTGTCCGGGTGGGCACATGAACCCCAGGTGTTGGTGCAGCTCCATATGTGGACATGTGGCATTGTGGGGACTAGGACTAACTAGACATTCTGGAGCAGATGTACAGATAGATACACTGCAATCTAGCAGGGATGGATGTGAGCTGAAACACACTAGTGCAAACAATGGAGCAAGCCAAACAAGGAATGCTAGAGTCTCCATCCCAAGACACAGGTGGGTATGCTAACTGCCTTAAATAGTCCTAGGGAGATGATGATGATAGGGCAACATGTCTGGCCACTTGCAAAAGCTGACATGGAACAAAGCAGAAGGCAGCAGACCCTGGAGAAGGGAGTCACGTCCTGGACACTCAGGACACGTGCGTAACATCGTAGACCAAAACCTTGACTATTGATTGCACTTTTGGCCAATATTTGCCCAATTTTTGACCTTTCCTACAATTTCCATTGCCTTACTATAGCCAAGAAATTTCCAAGGTGGGATATTTCGACCAACAGAAAAGCCTTTATGAAAAGTCAATAAGGACTTTTCGATCAGGACAATTTTGTTGTTTTGGATCAAGTTGGTCAGATTGGTGTTAAATCAACCCAAGTATGGTTCAGTTTAGCCTTGTTATTCACAGATAGAGGCGCAGAAGGTCTTCATGCCGATTCAGCACATGTACCTTTTGCCAGTTCCTCTTGAAATGTATACGTGCCAGGTGCAAAAATACTCAGATCCAATATTACTCAAAGCTCATCTGTCATCATCTTCACCCTCCACCGTAGATCTCAGATGGTGGAAAGAGGTCTATGTCTGTGGTCTTAACGCCTTCCAACCTGTAAGAGCAATCTCCTTATAGGAATGGAGTGATGGATGGCTTTAATTGTGATAAATGGATGACATCCTGTGTTAGTTTGTTTATTCTGCTAGATACATTCTGTCGTTACACTTCTTAAGTGTTTTACAATGTTGTGTTGATCTCTTAGATACATATTTGTTTTGGTGACAGACGGTGACAGATTTTTGGCTGGTCTTTTCCACCCGTAAGCTCCTGACTATAGAGCCCCCGTTCTGTCTGTCTGTCATGTTTACCTTGGTGTTGGAGGATGATGGATGGCAGAACAGACCCATATTCTATCCCCGATCCTCTCCGGAGATACTTAATGGTCATTTAAATTCATTCAGTTTTTCCTGAACACGGATCTGTTATATGAATTGAATGAGAATCAGGTCTCTAAAAAGAAAAACCTGCTGGCAGAAATGTATTTATTAGGGTCATAAATCAGAGACAGAGCGCCCCCCGACATCCATGAAGAATAACATTAGAGTTTGGGTACGGAGGGGGAGAATAGGATTGGAGCCTCGGAATGAAGACAGTGGCCTCACTGTGGTGAGCGGAGCACATGTGTCTCCCTCGGACTCTGCTACCCTCGGTCATTCACTGATTGATTGTTTATTTTGCTTGAATGTAATCCATCCAAAGGGAATATTTTAGTATCTGCGGTCTACGCTCGTGCATGCAGCGAGCTTATTTGTGTCTTCGGCTGCATTCAATATTATGAGTAATTGTAGCATGTTGGAATATTGGATATCTCACTGTTGTATTAAATCATGCTACTTTTTTTGTTGAATGGGAACAGCAATGTAGTCTAAATCTCAGATCTCAGCAGGACAGATTGTATCATCTTTTTTTCCTTTCCTGCTCATTTTGATGTTGGAGAGGTGCTGGTGCATACTGAACATGATAGATATCAATGAATATGTCTGACCTCCAGCAAATATCAGACAAGCGTCCATTATTACTTATTAGGAAATGTTCGCAGTACTGGGCATCGGGTGCATGTATCAGCTCCAGTCTACATGACATGCATGCCCAATGTCAGAACAAGCGGGAGACAGGGGCTGTACCACTTACTGTTCCATTAACTCCCTTAAATGATTGCTTTACTTTCACACACCTCGCTCCCTTTGGATAGATAATGTAATACGTTGATAATCTACAAATCACTTGAATTAAAAATTAAGTTGACCTAAACTTCAAAAATAAATTCAAACTGCCGGCCACTAGGGGTCTACCTTCCAACTCAACCCTTGCCGGCAAAGACAGATTACAGGAAGTGGGGAGTATGGTGTTCTTTTCCACTGAATTTAAGGTTGATCTCTGTCTCTACAGAAAGTGTGGGTCTCTTTCTCTCTACAGGAAGTGTGGGTGGGTCTCTTTCTCTCTACAGGAAGTGTGCGTGGGTCTCTTTCTCTCTACAGGAAGTGTGGGTGGGTCTCTTTCTCTCTACAGGAAGTGTGGGTGGGTCTCTTTCTCTCTACAGGAAGTGTGGGTGGGTCTCTTTCTCTCTACAGGAAGTGTGGGTGGGTCTCTTTCTCTCTACAGGAAGTGTGGGTGGGTCTCTTTCTCTCTACAGGAAGTGTGGGTGGGTCTCTTTCTCTCTACAGGAAGTGTGCGTGGGTCTCTTTCTCTCTACAGGAAGTGTGCATGGGTCTCTTTCTCTCTACAGGAAGTGTGCGTGGGTCTCTCTCTCTACAGGAAGTGTGGGTGGGTCTCTTTCTCTCTACAGGAAGTGTGGGTAGGTCTCTTTCTCTCTACAGGAAGTGTGGGTGGGTCTCTTTCTCTCTACAGGAAGTGTGCGTGGGTCTCTTTCTCTCTACAGGAAGTGTGGGTAGGTCTCTTTCTCTCTACAGGAAGTGTGGGTGGGTCTCTTTCTCTCTACAGGAAGTGTGCGTGGGTCTCTTTCTTTCTACAGGAAGTAGTTGTGGGTCTTTATCTATCTACAGGAAGTGAGATGTGTTTTTTACTTTTCTACAAGAAGTGCACATAGGTCATTGCATCTTTACAGGAAGTTTGGGCTAGTTTCTGTATCTTTACAGGAAGTAGGGTGGATCTTTGATTCCTCTAGGAAGTGGTAGCGGGTCATTGCCTCATTACAGGAAGTTTGGGAAGTGGCAGCGGGTCATTGCCTCTTTACAAGAAGTTTGGGCTAGTTTCTGTCTATTTACAGGAAGTGGGTCTCTGTCTCTCTACAGAAAGTGTGGGTGGGTCTCTTTCTCTCTACAGGAAATAGTTGTGGGCCTTTATCTATCCTTCAGGAAGTGAGACGTGTTTTTTGTTTTTCTACAGGAAGTGCACATGGGTCATTGCCTCTTTACAGGAAGTTTGAGCTAGTTTTTGTATCTTTACAGGAAGTGGGGTGGATCTTTGATTCTCTCTAGGAAGTGGTAGCGGGTCATTGCCTCATTACAGGAAATTTGGGCTAGTTTCTGTCTATTTACAGGAAGTGGGCTGGGTCTTTGTCTATTTTTAGGAAGTGGGAGCGGGTCTTTATTTCTCTACAGGAAGTCGGAGCAGGTCATATTCTCTCCACAGGGCGTGTAGGTGATTCCTCTGGACTCTGGATGAACTTTAATCTGATGATGCTCAAGGGCCATTTTCTCATAGGCTTTTAGGACTTTCACGACTCTTGTATCTCTTTTGTTTGTGCCCAGTGTAGGGATTTTTCAGGGGCCAGATCTCTTTCTCTCTTGGTCATTTGTGTTGTGAACTATACTTTTTGGCTCCCTCTTGTGGTCACTAGTGATTTGGCACTTGGATTGTCTTTTACCAGGTTGGTGCTCACCTGCTTCGTTAGGCCTGAGGTGATGCTATTTAAACTTCCTGGATTCTCAGTCCAGTGCCTGGCATCGTTGTAATCAGTTCACTTCTGTTTGCTCCTGTCTTCAGGTCCTGGTTCTTTGCAAGATAAGCTAAGTCCTGCTTTCGTACACTTGATCATTTGCATTGTTCATATTTTTTTGTCCAGCTTGTACAATATGTGATTCCTGTTATTGCTGGAAGCTCTAGGGGGGCTGATATTCTCCCCCCATACCGTCAGTTGGTTTGGGGGTTCTTGGATATTCAGCGTGGATATTTTGCAGGGTTTTTTGCTGACCATATAAGTCTTCTTACTATATTCTGCTATTAGTCAGTGGGCCTCTCTTTGCTAAATCTAGTTCATTCTTACGTTTGTCTTTTCTTCTTACCTCACCGTTATTACTTGTTGGGGGCTTGTATTACTTTGGGGTCTTTTCTCTGGAGGCAAGAGAGGTCTTATTTTCCCTGATAGGGGTAGTTAGTTCTCCGGCTGGCGTGAGACGTCTAGGATCAACGTAGGCACGTTCCCCGGCTGCTGTTAGTGTTTGCGCTAGGATCAGGTATATGGTCAGCCTAGTTACCACTTCCCTATGAGCTGGTATTTATGTTTTGCAGACTTTGCTGTAATCTTTGAGGTCCCCTGCCATTGGGATCATAACAGTATGCCAGGCCCATAAATAGTTAATGCATTGCTGAAGTGGGATTAAAAGAAAAGAAGTTCTGAGTTTTTTTTTTTTTTTTTCTTCCTCCCCTTTATCTCTGAGTGGCTTGAAGCTTTGCTGCAGACATGAATGTTCAGACCTTGATTACTAGTGTGGATCAGCTTGCTGCACGTGTGCAGGGCATTCAGGATTTTGTTGTTAGCAGTCCTATGTCAGAGCCTAAGATACCTATTCCTGAGCTGTTCTCTGGAGATCGATTTAAATTTAGGAATTTTAGGAATAATTGTAAATTGTTTCTATCTTTGAAACCTCGTTCGTCTGGAGATTCAGCTCAGCAAGTTAAAATTATTATCTCCTTCTTGCGTGGCGACCCTCAGGATTGGGCTTTCTCGTTAGCGCCAGGAGATCCTGCATTGGCGGATGTTGATGCGTTTTTTCTGGCGCTCGGATTGCTTTATGAGGAGCCTAATCTTGAAATTCAGGCAGAAAAAGCTCTACTGGCCATCTCTCAGGGCCAGGATGAAGCTGAGGTGTACTGCCAAAAATTTCGGAAATGGTCCGTGCTTACTCGATGGAATGAATGTGCTCTGGCCGCAAATTTCAGAAATGGCCTTTCTGAAGCCATTAAGAATGTGATGGTGGGTTTTACAATTCCTACAAGTCTGAATGATTCTATGGAGCTGGCTATTCAGATTGATCGGCGTTTGCGGGAGCGCAAATCCGCTAAACCTCTGGCGGTGTTGTCTGAACAGACACCTGTCTCAATGCAATGCGATAGAATCCTGACTAGAACCGAACGACAAAATCATAGACGTCAGAATGGGCTGTGTTTTTACTGTGGTGATTCTACACATGTTATATCAGCATGCTCTAAACGCCTAACCAAGGTTGTCAGTCCTGTCACCATTGGTAATTTGCAGCCTAAATTTATTTTGTCTGTGACTTTAATTTGTTCATTGTCTTCCTACCCTGTTATGGCATTTGTGGATTCAGGTGCTGCCCTGAGTCTTATGGACTTGTCGTTTGCCAAGCGCTGCGGTTTTGTCCTGGAGCCTTTAAAGGTTCCGATTCCTCTCAGAGGAATTGATGCTACGCCACTGGCAGAAAATAAACCGCAGTATTGGACACAAGTGACCATGTGCATGACTCCTGAACATCGGGAGGTGATTCGTTTTCTTGTTCTGCATAAAATGAATGATTTCGTCGTTTTAGGTCTGCCATGGTTACAGACCCATAATCCTGTTTTGGATTGGAAGGCTATGTCTGTCTCAAGTTGGGGTTGTCAGGGAATTCATTGCGATTCTCCGTCGGTGTCTATTGCTACTTCTACTCCTTCAGAAGTTCCTGAGTATTTGTGTGACTATCAGGATGTATTCAGTGAGTCCAGGTCCAGTGCTCTTCCTCCTCATAGGGACTGTGACTGCGCTATAGATTTGATTCCTGGCAGTAAATTTCCTAAGGGACGATTATTTAATTTGTCTGTACCCGAGCATGCCGCGATGCGTTCTTATGTCAAGGAGTCTTTGGAGAAGGGGCATATTCGTCCATCCTCTTCCCCTCTCGGTGCGGGATTCTTTTTTGTGGCCAAGAAAGACGGGTCTTTGAGACCTTGTATAGACTATCGGCTTCTGAATAAAATCACTGTTAAGTTTCAGTATCCGTTGCCGCTATTGTCAGACTTGTTTGCTCGGATTAAGGGCGCCAAGTGGTTCACCAAGATAGATCTTCGTGGTGCGTACAACCTTGTGCGCATTAGGCAGGGAGATGAATGGAAAACTGCATTCAATACGCCCGAAGGTCATTTTGAATATTTGGTGATGCCCTTTGGGCTCTCTAATGCCCCTTCAGTGTTTCAGTCCTTTATGCATGATATCTTCCGGAAGTATCTGGATAAATTTTTGATTGTGTATCTTGATGATATTCTAGTTTTCTCGGATGATTGGGATTCTCATGTGAAGCAGGTCAGGATGGTGTTTCAGGTTTTGCGTGATAACGCTTTGTTTGTGAAGGGCTCAAAGTGTCTCTTTGGAGTGCAGAAGGTTTCCTTTTTGGGTTTTATTTTCTCCCCTTCTGCCGTGGAGATGGACCCAGTCAAGGTCCGAGCTATTCATGATTGGACTCAGCCCACATCTGTTAAGAGTCTTCAGAAGTTCTTGGGGTTCGCTAATTTCTACCGTCGCTTTATCGCAAATTTTTCTAGCGTTGTTAAACCTTTGACGGATATGACCAAGAAAGGTTCTGATGTGGCAAATTGGGCTCCTGCAGCCGTGGAGGCCTTCCAGGAGCTGAAGCGCCGGTTTACTTCGGCGCCTGTTTTGTGCCAGCCTGATGTCTCACTTCCCTTTCAGGTTGAAGTGGATGCTTCTGAGATCGGTGCTGGGGCTGTTTTGTCGCAGAGAGGCTCTGGTTGTTCTGTGATGAGACCATGTGCCTTTTTCTCTAGGAAGTTTTCGCCTGCTGAGCGGAACTATGATGTTGGTAATCGGGAGTTGTTGGCCATGAAGTGGGCATTTGAGGAGTGGCGTCATTGGCTCGAGGGTGCTAAGCATCGTGTGGTGGTCTTGACTGATCACAAAAATCTGATGTATCTCGAGTCTGCTAAGCGCCTGAATCCTAGACAGGCTCGTTGGTCATTGTTTTTCTCTCGTTTTGACTTTGTGGTCTCATACCTGCCTGGTTCGAAGAATGTTAAGGCTGATGCTCTCTCTAGGAGCTTTGTGCCTGACTCTCCTGGAGTCTCGGAGCCAGCTGGTATTCTTAAAGAGGGAGTGATCGTGTCGGCCATATCTCCGGATTTGCGACGTGTGTTGCAGAGATTTCAGGCTGGTAGACCTGACTCGTGTCCACCCGACAGACTGTTTGTTCCTGATAAATGGACCAGCAGAGTCATTTCCGAGGTTCATTCCTCGGTGTTGGCAGGGCATCCGGGAATTTTTGGTACCCGAGATTTGGTGGCTAGGTCCTTTTGGTGGCCTTCCTTGTCACGGGATGTGCGGTCATTTGTGCAGTCCTGTGGGACTTGTGCTCGGGCTAAGCCTTGTTGTTCTCGTGGTAGCGGGTTGCTTTTGCCCTTGCCCGTCCCGAAGAGGCCTTGGACGCACATTTCCATGGATTTCATTTCTGATCTTCCAGTGTCTCGGGGAATGTCTGTCATCTGGGTGGTGTGTGATCGTTTTTCCAAGATGGTCCATTTGGTACCCTTGCCTAAGTTGCCTTCCTCTTCCGATCTGGTTCCTTTGTTTTTTCAGAATGTGGTTCGTTTACACGGCATTCCGGAGAATATCGTGTCCGACAGAGGATCCCAGTTTGTGTCCAGATTCTGGCGATCTTTTTGTGCTAAGATGGGCATTGATTTGTCGTTTTCATCTGCCTTCCATCCTCAGACTAATGGTCAAACGGAGCGAACTAATCAGACACTGGAGGCTTATTTGAGATGTTTTGTTTCTGCGGACCAGGATGATTGGGTGACCTTCTTGCCATTGGCGGAGTTTGCCCTTAATAATCGGGCTAGTTCCGCTACTTTGGTTTCGCCATTCTTCTGCAACTCTGGTTTTCATCCTCGTTTCTCCTCGGGTCATGTTGAGTCTTCTGACTGTCCTGGGGTGGATTCCGTGGTGGATAGGTTGCAGCGGATTTGGAATCATGTGGTGGACAACTTGAAGTTGTCACAGGAGAAGGCTCAGCGTTTTGCCAACCGCCGCCGCGGTGTGGGCCCCCGACTTCGTGTTGGGGATTTGGTTTGGTTGTCTTCTCGGTATGTCCCTCTGAAGGTTTCCTCTCCTAAGTTTAAGCCTCGCTTTATTGGTCCTTATAAAATTTTGGAAGGTCTTAACCCGGTTTCTTTTTGTTTGGATCTTCCGGTGTCGTTTGCCATTCACAACGTGTTCCATAGGTCTTTGTTACGGCGGTACATTGTGCCTGTGGTTCCTGCTGTTGAGCCTCCTGCTCCGGTGTTGGTTGAGGGCGAGTTGGAGTACGTGGTGGAGAAGATCTTGGATTCTCGTCTCTCTAGACGGAGGCTCCAGTATTTGGTCAAATGGAAGGGCTATGGTCAGGAGGATAATTCGTGTATGGCCGCCTCTGATGTTCATGCGGCCGATTTGGTTCGTGCCTTCCACGCTGCTCATCCTGGTCGCCCTGGTGGTCTTGGTGAGGGTTCGGTGACCCCTCCTTAAAGGGGGGGTACTGTTGTGAACTATACTTTTTGGCTCCCTCTTGTGGTCACTAGTGATTTGGCACTTGGATTGTCTTTTACCAGGTTGGTGCTCACCTGCTTCGTTAGGCCTGAGGTGTTGCTATTTAAACTTCCTGGATTCTCAGTCCAGTGCCTGGCATCGTTGTAATCAGTTCACTTCTGTTTGCTCCTGTCTTCAGGTCCTGGTTCTTTGCAAGATAAGCTAAGTCCTGCTTTCGTACACTTGATCATTTGCATTGTTCATATTTTTTTGTCCAGCTTGTACAATATGTGATTCCTGTTATTGCTGGAAGCTCTAGGGGGCTGATATTCTCCCCCCATACCGTCAGTCGGTTTGGGGGTTCTTGGATATTCAGCGTGGATATTTTGCAGGGTTTTTTGCTGACCATATAAGTCTTCTTACTATATTCTGCTATTAGTCAGTGGGCCTCTCTTTGCTAAATCTAGTTCATTCTTACGTTTGTCTTTTCTTCTTACCTCACCGTTATTATTTGTTGGGGGCTTGTATTACTTTGTGGTCTTTTCTCTGGAGGCAAGAGAGGTCTTATTTTCCCTGATAGGGGTAGTTAGTTCTCCGGCTGGCGTGAGACGTCTAGGATCAACGTAGGCACGTTCCCCGGCTGCTGTTAGTGTTTGCGCTAGGATCAGGTATATGGTCAGCCTAGTTACCACTTCCCTATGAGCTGGTATTTATGTTTTGCAGACTTTGCTGTAATCTTTGAGGTCCCCTGCCATTGGGATCATAACACATTTGTCTCAATGTAGGTATTTTCAAACCTCTGTCCCTTCTCATTCTCCAGGTTGCAGACGAACGCAGAAGAAAAAAAATACAATTAGTTATAACCGAGTGCACTTTAGGAAATCAATGCTAATACCTGCTCCTTTACTGAATGCAGTTCCCCTTCCGTTGTTGTATGAGGTTTGGCTACATCTCCTTCTATAGACATCTTTCGCCTGTTTAGGTCTCATTCTCTTTTCATAAACCACTACACCTACAATAGAGCTGACCTTTTGTTTATACCTTTCTCTCCAGATTTGCAGTCCTATGTAAGCAGCTCGTCAAAGCAATGGATTTAAGGAAATAAATTGTCAGCAACATCTTGCCTATGTTTAGAAAAAAATTTTTTTGTTAAATATCTGTTTTATGAATGTTTTCTTCCTTCAAATAAGGGCTCCTTCTCACTTGCGTGAAATACGGCTGAGTCTCGCAAGTTAAAACCCGGCTCTGTCACCGGCACTCCAGAGCGGAGCGTGCGGCCACACAGCTATACATGGCGCTGCACGCTCCGCTCTGGAGTGCCAGTGACAGAGCCGGGTTTTAACCTGCGAGACTCGGCCGTATTTCACGCAAGTGAGAAGGAGCCCTAAGCCTGTGACTGCTTACCATGGAGGCGGCAAGTTTTTTTTTTGACAAGTTTGACCACATCATGGTCGGGCTTATATCATTTGTCGCCATATAAACATAAATGGCAAAGGAAAAGGTGGAGAATGGGTGGGAAACAGAAAGGAGAGCAGTACACCATCTTGGTATTTGACAGTGTGATCAACAGTACGAATGTAGCAAGAGCCAAAATGAAGCTTGTAGGATAGTGATAAGTAAGTTTATTTTAGGTGAGTTGAATTTGCCATGCACTTTACTAAAAAATTGGACTTTCCTAGGTCTAATTTTTTTTTGCTTTTTCTCCTCATCCTAATTCATCAAAATGGTGGTCAGATGGATGCTATTTTGTTGAATTGCTGCAGCCCATCGTCCAGTCTTCCATTTCATAAAATGTCTTTCTACCTCCAGCCCAGGACATCCTTTTGAGGCCTTTACACTCCGTCCCAGAGCTGAGGAGACCACTGATGTCATGCCTGTCCCTATTCCAAATGAGATGGACAGTATAATTTCCCTTTAACTAATAGGTTTCTAATTATGTGGAAAACCTACTATGCTTTTGGACTGTGTAGGGCAATCTAGAAGACCGAGAGCAAACCAAGAAAATGTGAGGGCACCTACGGTAGCAACTCCTTTGGTCCCAATGTGATATCTGTAACAGGGTTCCAGTGCACCATGCAAGACTTATAACACACGGGGTTATTTTTTTGTGGTAGAGGTTCATTTAGGTCCCCAGGCACTGAGGCATGGTGCAGCTCCTACCTCTGCTTCACAATTGTCCTTCAGCCCTACAAGTTGACAATGTTCACCAGGGAGTCCTGAAAGTCTTTCTCTGCAAAGAATCATAGTAAGATCATATTTTCCAGGTTGTGGCATTTTAGCTTCCTTTATGAGATCCTGGCTTACTCATTTTGGAATTAGATTAATATAGGAGTGAGAGATTAATTAATAACATCAGGTGTCTACATACTTAAAACCCACCAATCTCAAAACAGCTCCTACTGTCCTTGCCAACACTTGAAATAATATTTCCCGTCTCGATTCGAGGAACCTGTGTGGCAAAAGCTTACAGGAATATAATTGTACACCTGACCTCATCCCAAAACCTGGACCTCCAGACACACCAGAGAGGCCAGAGATACACTTGCAGCTTGTAGACTCCAAACATGAATGGTACAGTAATTGATTATAACAACAGCGTAGGAGTATATTCCCAGACGTTCCTTCATCTTACTTTTCAGACTCCTTAAGAATGTATGTGTGAAGCGTATCACTTACACTTCAAGGAATATGTAGGCCGCAGTAACCTCCCTGCTTTGCAAAAGTTGTCTGCGCAGAGTTTTTCTTAAGGAAAAAAAAAATCTTCAAGATCTTCCCTGGAACGGCCCTTCTAAAACTCGTTTTAAAAATCATGGCACCGAGCTATGCACGCTTCACCGTCTCAAAGTGAAAAAGACCGCTGAGCTAAGGCAAAACTAAGTTCAAAAAGCCGCAGAAGAAGAGAACTGGTCCAACATCTATAAAAATGTGGTTTTACTATGTAGTCAAGCTAAATATAAAAATTCTATAGAGGACAATAAATTCATAATAAATATTAGCGAAATTCTGGAAACAGATCTACAATTTCGGCCCAAAAAAATACTCCAACTGGATAACCGAAGGAGACCTCGGCCAGGGACACTCGCATGTATTACATTTATTCCTCGAACTGTAAAAGGAGTGCTGTGAATTGGGACCTGGGTCAGGAAGTAGGGGGTGATTATATAGGGAACTTTCTTTCTTTTCAAGCTTCGTAACCTCTTCACTGACCTGGGTCCTCAATTGAGAGAAATGTTTACATTAAGATTCTACATCTCCCAGATCAGGAACTACTGTTCAGACATCCCTTCATATTTTGTCATCAGAGAAGTTTTAGGCAAAAACATTAATGTGGGTGAAAAAATTCCGTCTTTCGGTGTAAAAATTTTGCGGCCTGTTTAAGGATGAAAGGGGTTGTCTGAAATTTCGACTGGAAGGGTTAGAAAAATATGAGCATTTGCAATTTTTCAAATTTCTTATTTTATTTTTTGTCCTCCACCACCACTCCCTATTTGTTCCTATCACCCCAAACTTATAGGGGTTGTCCCAAGAACAAAGTACATTTTAATGAATAGATCTTAGAACAGAGCAGAGGAGAGACAACAGGCAGAATGCGCAGGCGTGGGATTTCCAGACGCGTACATGACGTCAAACAGACGTCTGAAGAGAAGTTGAGGAGAAATCTTGCATAATAAAGACTGGAAGCAGTCTTATCTTCCGGGCAGCCTACGCCCCATAGCCTGGAAGATTAAAGCTATAAAACATGATTTTTACTAAACAAGGCATCACCAAGGAAGCAAACTGGTATAACTAATTATTAAAAAATTATTAATTATTAATTATTTCAAAAATCTGAAAAGGGTGACCGATTCCCTTTAATGATCCTTACTTCTAGTGACTTGTCTTGCTTGATTTGTTCCAAAATTGATTTGTTTGCTCTTCTTGCCATCCATGGTATTGATAACATCCTTCTCAAGCACCACATTTCGAAGGCGGAGATTCTTCTTCTGGCTTTTTTATCATCCAGACTATGTACAAGCCGTGTCTTCGTCGTAAGTGAAATGTTCCTCGATTTGAAGACCTTGTCCAGTGACTTCATTGTTGATTTGCCCATGGATGTTCTCCTATTGACTTTCGGAGTGGTCGCTGCATCTTGAAAATCGATCATCAAGTTCCAGTTCCACCTCAAAGGTGTCCTGGTCATACCTGGCAGTAGTCAACATCTTTGTTTCTTTTCTTTGTGTAATCTGACTGCTGGGTGGAGGTTTTTAATAACAAATGTTTAAATGTGAAGTTTTACTTTTACAGAGTTCCTCTTTCACTGGACGTTCCTTCCGTTTGTTAACAACGCTCTGGGGTTAAGGTCTGCTGGGTCAAGAAAACGCATCCTGGGGCAAACATACTGTAGGAGCAACTTGTGTAACCACAGGAGGACCCAAGAAGTAAGGGGGCCACTGTCATCTCCAAGGCAGGTGGAGCTGTGCATTATGATGACCTATTGGACTGCAAACGGCCCATATATTGTTCTTACACAGGGGCCCTCTAGTGTCTGCGTCACCAATGCTGTATCACATGGGAAAGGATTATTTCCTGTCTGGATCATATTCAAAATACTATACCAATACGATATTATGTATCACTGGATCATTCAAGGGTGGAAAAATAAATCTGCCGCTTTGTATACCGTGGGAGCACAAGAATCTTCTTATTTGTCACTGGAAGAAATGGCTCCTTAAGGAGGAGCCTTTCTGTTCAGTTTTTCTTGTGGAAATTGAGAAGAAACTAAAAGTTTCTGAGGAGTATTAGGAGAGATTCTGCTCCAAAAACGCCTAAAAAATGGCACACATACCACAACAGTGGAGATAGAGAAAATCCTTCCAGTGTTTTAAGCCGTTCGTTAAATAATCCTGTTCTTTCTGCACCATTTTTATCATGGTCACACTAGTAAATTTTTCAGAATTTATCTAAAAAAATTCCAGGACAGTGGCAAAAGTGTTCAAAACGTCAAACTGACAGCGACATTTGTGAGAATTTTAGGACATATTCACATGACCATTTCTTTGGTCCATATACTTTCCACATGCACAAATTTACGATGAGGGAGAAGACAAAGGTGGCAATTCCCAGTGCTGCCGAGAAGTGTGGAGACTGGATGTGCGTTAATATCATTTTTATTCTTATAACACGTTTCGGAATTGATTTGACTTCTTCAGGTTCAAGATTGTACAACACCTGAGAATTTCTGCTTTTGTCTTCTCCGTATCCTTATGTCATTCATGTCGAAAACATATGAACTAAAGGAATTCTTGTGTGAATATGCCCTAAAATTCTCACAAATGTTGATGTCATTTTGGCAAGACTGTACCTGAAGAAGGAATCAAAACAAATTCTGAAACTCTTTGTATGAATAAAATCCCATTAACGCACATCAAGTCTCCACACTTCATGGTGGCCCTCGGGAATTGACTTTTGTCTTCTTTATTATCATCCACTTACCGTAGTTCCCACCAAGGTAGGAGTCAGCGGCCGCAGCAGTAGCCTATCTTGTTGCCTCAGAATTCATGGAGTTGTGCCGGATCACAACTCACTCAGGTGAGCGAATACCTCCATTTGCTTTTCAATTGCTCTGCAGGGTCACACTTGGAGCGCCTCTTCCTCCTCTTTCTTATGTTCACGGCATTAGGATAGCCAACAGCCAATGGTAGAATTCTCATTTGTCATGGGATAAAAATAAAATTCAGCATGTATCGTCAGATTCCAATCCACAATCGAGAGTGGGATGGATAGAGTTCTGACACACGACACACGTATGGTGCACATTTTGACCAGATGGACATGTGTAATGCCTATCCGAATGATAAGCCAAAAATAAGCAATCCCCGAAAAGCTGTTTCACACTTTTCCCTTTGACCCCGTATATAAATTGCAACTTTTTTCTAATTTGTTATATTATTTTTACGCCATATTTTCTGTTATCATTTGCCTTGATCAGCCTTATGATACTGTACTTTTTCAATCTTGTTTTAATTCAATCCATCCATTGGCACAGACATACAGTAAGGTAGCTCCGCATGATATTAGGAGGACTTGTAAGAGTTATGGTCTTGGAAAAAATAAAATACAGGAATATCAAGCGTGTTCTTGTCTAGTAGAAAAAAAAAAAGAAATTATCAGATGGAAATACACTTGAACGGAAAGCAGCCAACACATACAAGCTGAAAACAGAGCCCGCGATAGGGAACACCGTCTCTCCACTTTCCTCAGTCTACTTTAAGAAATAGTCTATTGATCCTCGACTTAAACTCTCAGAGAGACTTTTACCATAAACCGCAGAATGACCTTATCAGATTCCAGAATGGTAGCGGGAGATCAGACGCGAGGCAGGCACTGTGTTCTCTGAGGTTACCATCAGGACAATGTCTACGATTGTTTTTTATACTTAGCAAGATCTTCAAAAGTCTATCAATTATTTGTGAAGAGAAGACGCTCGACTTCTGCACCTCCGACTTTAAAGCAGAATTTTTCTACAGTTTGACCAATAATTGCCGCTTTAGATAAAAAGAGATACGTCCGTGACATGTTAAAACGTTTTCTTTTTTCTATTTTCTTTTCTTTTTCAAAGAGCAAAAGAGTTAAAATCTTGGATGTTTTTAACTTACTTAAGAATTTGTAAAACATTATATATTAAAGGATATTGTTACATCTAATGTTAGAATGTGATAGACATTAGTAAGTTATCAAACATATATAATGATGTGTAATAATAATGATCAAGAAATGAAGGACATTCGGAAAGAAACATGATAATATGGTAACAATCAGTGCTCACTCCTACAAGCCCGTTACAACTTGGGTGCTTGGGGTATCTCTACCCCCAACCTCGGGAACATCAGCACTCCCTGAGTCCGGTACTGAGCCCCTATTCCTTTTTTATTTTAATAAAATACTGATGTTCAAAATAAACATTGTTCTAATTTGCTTTTCCTTTATGTAACCATTTTATTACCCTAACCCTAAGTGACAGATGTTGGTCCCCTATAACAGAAGTTGGACGCCCCCTCTCCTTGCTGCAGAACTACCCTACTTTTGTGGATGGACACACAACTGATTGCAGTACTGTTCATGGAGGAACTTATGGTTGATTGCAAAAATTTGTTATCGTTTGGACATTTTCTGGACCGATACTGAATTTGTGCGCTTTTTCTAACGTTGCATTTTTTTAGAAATGCTTTACATTTTGCTCTCTTTCTTTCGGGTTCTGTTCCTGTTTTTCTCCTTTTCTTACTTTGTGTGTTTCTTCAGTCCTTCATCTTCCTTATTTCTTTCTACTCCTTATCCTTACGCTCCACTCCTGGGCTTTCTTTCTTTGCCTGGCCCACATTTATCTTTTCATTGAACTTAAAGTATACTAATTATTCTAATCTGATTTTCCTTATTACAGTTTTGGACAAAGACAACTCCATAGACTGCTATACTAGGACCACCCGAGGTTCTCCTTATCGGAAATAATAGACTTGTGTATGCCTATGAGGATGTCCATTCCGGTCAGGAGGTCCACAGTCGGTCCGGGCAATGCAATCTGTATACTGACTGGGAAACATGAAGTCTGAATTTGGCCTTTCATGGAGTGACACACTGGGGAGGGTAGACAGCGCTACTGTTTTCAGGTTAAGATCATAATCTTTCGGAAGTGTTGAATGCATTTGTTGAGCTGATCATCCAGAGCTGTATTCCCAGTTCTACAGGAGGCTTTTTGGTATCAGTCTTGTCTAGTCACAATTAACAACTTTGCTGAAATTCTCTGAAGCTTTCTCTTTAATGCACATAATTCTGGGAGCAATAGTTTTTGCATTTTTACTGTTACCCTCAGGTATTTATGAGGGACACGGTTCTGCAGTCCTTGTTGCTGTTTTCTTACCAAGGCAAATATCTCTTCTTTTGGCAGTTTCCTTTTCTTCTCTTTGCTCCCATACCTCTGCTGCTCCTCTTCTGCTGGGACCTCTAGCTCTCCCAGATCCTGAATGTTGACTACTCATGAAGTCTGACCTCTGCCTCCAACTTGTGTTGCAAGCACCTCAACACTTTGATCTTCTGCCTGTTAATTTTATGAACTCTACTTACTGTCCTAGTCCAGCCAGCTGGAGTGATGTATTTATCTCCATGTCTGCCTGTTCAGATCACAGTCTAATTTATTCCACATCAACACTGTTTATTCACTTTGCCAGGTAGGTCTTGTTTTAGTTGCATTACTTCTCCCCTGCTTCTCCTCAGGTGAGATTTAGGCTTCTTCTCTGCTATTCTTCTTGGGAAGTTGAAGCTTTTTCTGTGCTCTCCTAATGGGAAACTGAGATTTTGTTTTGGCTCCGCTTCAAGGTAGACTGAAACTTCTTCTTTGCTAATTTTCATGGGAAGCTGAGGATTCTTCTCTGATCTCCTCATGGAAGTTGAGGTATCTTCCCAGCTCATCTTTATGGAATGTTACGGCTTCTTCCAGGATCTAATGGGAGGTTAAAGTTTTTTCACTGCTTCTGCTCATGGAATATGGAAACTTCTTCTATGGTCCTTCTTATGAGATGTTGAGGTATCTTATGTGATCTTCTTCATAGGAGGTTGAAGCTTCTTCTCCGATACTCTTCAAAGAAAGTTGAAGCTTCTTTTCTTCTCTCTTTGTGGAAGGTTGAAGTTTCTTCTCAGCTGTTCTTCTTGGGATGTTGAAGTTTTCACTTTGCTCCTTCTCATGGGAGACTGAGGCTTCTTTTCTGCTTCTGAAAGGTTGAGGCTTCGGCTCCTCTTCATGGCAATGGAAGGTTGAGGTTTATTCTCTGCTTCTCTGCATGGGAGGTTGAAGCTTCTTCTCTGCTCCACTTCATTGGAGGTCGAGGCTTCTTCTATGATAATCTTCAAGGGATGTTAATTTTTCTCTGGTCTCCTCATAGGAGATTGAAGCCTATTTTCTGCTCCAACACATTGGAAGGTGAAGCCGTTTCACTGCGAATCTTTAATGTATCCTAATGGGAGGTTGAAGCTTCTTTTCTACTTCTCCTCATGAAAAGTTGAGGCTTTGGCTCCTTTATGTGGAAGGTTAAGGTTTATTCCCTGCTCCTTCCAGAGTAATCTCTACAATTGCTGTCAATTTTATTAATACTATAGTAAGGTTGGATGGCAGTCCATACGTTGATGTAGAAGCTGAAACCTCCTGTATCTCATATATTTTTGTACAGTGCGTAGGATAATTTTTCTAGAATTATAATGGAGCTCCAACATTCCAAAAGTACAATTCTACCAAACGTGTGGCAGTTTTTTGCTATCGCTAAGCTGATGCCTACTTGTTCAATGAAATAATCAGTTTGACTCAGATGTCGAGTTTCACACTGTACTTAAATGGCTTTGATATGTGATGGAGCAGACAGCTGGGCAGTAATGAGTGCTAGGGAGACGTGTCTGTCAAGTGTCCATGTCAGTAGAAAGTTGCAAAGGAACTATTCTGGATACAAAGAAAAATAAATATAAAATAAAAATAAAAACAAATATCTTTGGTTTTACCTAAAATATCATCTTACGTCTGTGGTATGAACTTCGAGCTGCACATACATTGCCAACAGTAAGGGCTCTGCTCGTTACATTTACCTAGGATGATGTGGACCCACTGTGCTGCTAATAGATCTACATTAGGCTAAACTGAGGCAGGATTGTGAGTTCTCCCCCCTAAATCCTGCAAGGAGGTGTGCATTTTCCCCAAAGGGATTTGTGGTGCCCTGTGTCTGTGTTGCCACAAAATGGTCAAATATTGACTATTTTGTATGTGTGTTGTAAATGATGGGAGTTATGTTTTCTCTGCTGCGGACAACTGCACACACAATTTACCCAGCTCCCTTACTCTGAAGTTTAGAGCTTTACAGAGATACCCTACCTGGGAGGGGAGGGCATAGTTAATCTGTGAGGACACAGTGCGTGAAAAGAAAATGGAGAATGTTCATGGAGGAGAGACATGTGCTCTCTCCAGGGACAGTGCTGAGAAGGATCAGGGCATCAGCTCCCAGGCCATCCAGGCTTCCAGAGTTGGGTGGTAAGCTGAGATGCTGTGTGATTTCATAACCAGCAGTGAAGTGTTTTTCTAAGGAGCTCCATAGCAACAGAAAATCAGTGAGGGATTGTGCAAGAACAAACACGTGCTTCACATAGGATTCACGCTGCGGGCTGCAAAGGGTGAAAACACAGTGAGTACCTGGCTGTACTGGAAGTTTCAGACCCCAGGAAACCATTGTCCCAGAAGGGATTAGAGCAGCATGGAGTTCACACTGAATCACATCAGAGAGAGATAATTCAGCAGAGCGGACTGTATACCTGATGAGAGTTGTATTCCATCCTCTGAAACTGCATCTGGACTTCAGGAAATGGTAAAGTGACTTTCCCTGTCTCCTGCCTTATCTACTTCCATCACTATTCCTGGGGGCCAGCCCTAGTTGGAGGGGGTTAAACACTTGCACTGCCATCATCACCTACCCCCCAGGGATCTCTGCAGTGCTGGCCATATTGCAGCCCAACTGGCCTCACAAACTCTTCTTTTTAATTTTTGTTTCCTTTTTATCTTTTCACGGCTGCCATCTTTGTGACCCCCTGAATCCAATGCGGCCCGGTGACCTGAGTACCCCGCTCTGGGTGATACAGATTCCTAATCCCTAATCTAGCTTCAATTGTCAAAAAACTTGTGTTTCATCACCGAGAAGTTTGAGAAATAATTCTGAGTTTATTGTAAGAAGTAAATTCCTATCTTTAATGTTTGAAGGAGTTGTCCATATCAAAAAATATCTGAAAATGGCTTATAATCTTATAAAATATCCTTACTAAACCTCCACACCTCCAGTTATTGAGTTTTCTGGTTTCTGAACAATTTCTGGTCTTCATTTGGTGTAGTGATGTCACTGTAACTCACATCATCATTTTTTTTTTCCAGTAGAGGCCTTATAGAAATAGAGTGAGCACACCTTGGGGTTTGGAATAGAATAGTGATGTCACTGTACCTTATAGGTGACATCACAATATCCTTGCTCAATAGTGTTATTCTCACATTCGGACTGTTTAATGTGAGCGCCTGGAGGGGCATGACTAAGCAGCTACCGTGATCTTCACGGGAGCCTCTAGTGGTGAGGTCAGGCATGTGCAGCAGGTTGCTGCCAGGTACCACTCCAGGACGGCGTCCAGCTGTAGCAACTGACACCCAAAGGGATAGGAAGCTGAAACGACAGATGTTGGCAGGAATACAGGCGGGTAGGGCAGGTGCAACAGGTATACTGACTGGCTCAGCCTATTCACAGACAGGCAGGTGCTGGCAGTCAAGGCAGGTATGCAGAGAGGTTGGTGCAGGCAGGCACGACTGATATACTGGAAGGCAGGCGGGCACAGTTAATACACTGGCAGGCACAGCTGATATAGTGGCAGGCTCAGCTGATATACAGGCAAGTGCAGTCGGACATGGCTGATAAACAGGCAGAAGTAGGAACCAGTTAAGACTGGATGGACAAGGAACAGCTTCCGGAGGACTCGGTCACTGGAAGGTACGATGGGAATATAGGAATGGATAGGACCCAGTTCAGACTGGACAGACAAGGAACCGCAGATGCGGACAAGCAGGGAACCGCGGATGTGGCCAAATGCTCAACCACAGATGCAGACATGCAGTGAACCAGAGGTTCCCACAGGATAGACAGAAGCAGGTTCACATAGAACAGACAAGGTAAGGAAAGGTACAGACAAGACAGACTGGACCAAGTTCACACAGGATGAACATAAGGACAAGTACCCACCGGTCAGAGAGAGCCAGATTTACACAGGTTACTTACTATGAAGTAGCAAATGTGCACACAGATCACTAAGAACAGAAATAAAGATAGGTATTAGTTCAGACTCTGCAGGTTAGACAAATGTGCTGGTTCAGACACTGCAGGTTTTAGAGACAGGTACAGGTTCAGACACTGCAGGTAGCAATAGGTTCTGATTCAGACACAGGAGGTTTAAGGAAAGGTACAGAGTCAAGCAAAGAGGTTAGGAAAGGAAGCTGCTACATCTGGTACAGGGTAGGGACTAATTTAGACAACAAGTTTAGCATAGCTCCCAAATGTCCCTCATACTGCGGGACTGTCCCGATTTTGAGGCTGTGCCCGCAGTCCCGCACGGGACTCTACCTCTCCCGCACAGCCAGCAGGAGAACCATCCAACATGCCCCTTGTGTTAGGCCATGCCCCTCCGTATCTTCTTCTGGGGCAGTGGTTCAGAGAGGTACGTGTGCTTACAGTGCAAGGCGTTATAACCAGGAGTAGTGGCAGCAGTTAGAGCAATAGTGCAGCCTGTTAGTCATAGGCACAGTATATACATATATATATATATATATGTATCCTTATAAACTACAGCAGTTATGGAGTGGGGCCAGTATATAGTGGTGTTGTCTGAGTGGATGCAGAGTTCGCAGAACTGGGCTACATTGCAATGTACAGGATCAGTGATGCAGCAATGTGGACAGGGACAGGTGGTGAAATCTTTGCTTGCATTGTAAGCAGAGCTGCTAGGACACATCTACAGCCCTGACTGTACACTGGCATCATCATGTGTGGCCACTATACAATATGGAGCACTTTGTGGCCATTATAAAGTATGGAACATCATGTGGGACCATTATACAGTATTGAGCATCATGTGGGGCCATTATACTATATGGAGCATCATGTGGGGCCATTATACAGTATTGAGCATCATATGTGGCCATTATACTGTATGCAGCATCATGTGTGACCACTATACAGTCTGGGGCATCATGTGGGACCATTATACAGTATTGAGCATCATGTGGGGCCATTATACCATATGGAGCATGATGTGGGGCCATTATACAGTATTGAGCATCATATGTGGCCATTATACTGTATGCAGCATCATGTGGGGCCATTATACAGTATTGAGCATCATGTGGGGCCATTATACAGTATTGAGCATCATATGTGGCCCTTATACTTTATGCAGCATCATGTGGGGCCATTATACAGTATGGAGCATCATGTGGGGCCATTATACAGTATGGAGCACTGTGTTGCCATTATACAGTATGGAGCATCATGTGTCAGTGGCCATTATACTGTATGCAGCATCATGTGTGGCCATTATACAGTGATGAGCATCTTGTGTGGCCATTATACAGTATGGAGGATCATGTGGGGCCATTATATAGTATGGAGAACTGTGTGGCCATTATACAGTATGGAGAACTGTGTGGCCATTATACAGTATGGAGCACTGTGTGGCCATTATACAGTATGGAGCATCATGTGGGGCCATTATACAGTATGGAGCATCATGTGTGGCCATTATACAGTATGGAGCACTGTGTGGCCATTATACAGTATGGAGCACGGTGTGGCCATTATACAGTATGGAGCACTGTGTGGCCATTATACAGTATGGAGCATCATGTGTGGCCATTATACAGCATGGAGCACTGTGTGGCCATTATACAGTATTGAGCATCATGTGGGGCCATTATACAGTATTGAGCATCATGTGGGGCCGTTATACAGTATGGAGCATCATGTGTGGCCATTATGCAGTATGGAGCACTGTGTGGCCATTACACGGTATGGAGCACTGTGTGGCCATTATACAGTATGGAGCATCATTTGTGGCCATTATACAGTATGGAGCATCATGTGTAGCCATTATATAGTATTGATCATCATGTAGGGCCATTATACAGTATGGAGCATCATGTGTGGCTATTATACAGTATGGAGCATCATGTGTGGCCATTATACAGTATGGAGCATCATGTGGGGCCATTATACTGTATGGAGCATTGTGTGGCCATATTTTTTTCTGTTTATAATTATTGGTTATGAAACAGTGTGATCAGCAGTTCTAAATGGGTGTGGATATGGGTGTGACTAGTTGTAAAATGGATGTGGTCAGGGGCATGGCCTAAAATTTATTGCGGCAGGCTGCGCGCATCGCTACCTTTGTCCCTCTGCCTTCTTCAAAAGTTGGGAGGTATGGGTTTACAGGAAAAAACTGAATCAGACACAGCGGGTGTGGAAACAGGAGCTGATTCAGAAGGATACAGAGGCAGCTACAGATACTGACACCGCACATACAGGGGAAGATACAGACTGGATTACAAACAGGATGAGAGTTCGGTCCTAATTCAGACACAGGTACAGCTTCAGGCCTGGGAATACACACTCAGGGACACAGGCTCAGTAGCCGGCCATACACACCCAGGGACACAGGCTCAGTAGCCGGCCATACACACCCAGGGACACAGGCTCAGTAGCCAGCCATACACACCCAGGGACACAGGCTCAGTAGCCGGCCATACACACCCAGGGACACAGGCTCAGTAGCCGGACTTACACACCCAGGGACACAGGCTCAGTAGCCGGCCATACACACCCAGGGACACAGGCTCAGTAGCCGGACTTACACACCCAGGGACACAGGCTCAGTAGCCGGACTTACACACCCAGGGACACAGGCTCAGTAGCCGGCCATACACACCCAGGGACACAGGCTCAGTAGCGGGACTTACACACCCAGGGACACAGGCTCAGTAGCCGGACTTACACACCCAGGGACACAGGCTCAGTAGCGGGACTTACACACCCAGGGACACAGGCTCAGTAGCCGGACTTACACACCCAGGGACACAGGCTCAGTAGCCGGCCATACACACCCAGGGACACAGGCTCAGTAGCCGGACTTACACACCCAGGGACAAAGGCTCAGTAGCCGGACTTACACACCCAGGGACACAGGCTCAGTAGCCGGACTTACACACCCAGGGACACAGGCTCAGTTGCCGGCCATACACACCCAGGGACACAGGCTCAGTAGCCGGACTTACACACCCAGGGACACAGGCTCAGTAGCCGGGCTTACACACCCAGGGACACAGGCTCAGTAGCCAGACTTACACACCCAGGGACACAGGCTCAGTAGCCGGCCATACACACCCAGGGACACAGGCTCAGTAGCCGGACTTACACACCCAGGGACACAGGCTCAGTAGCCGGACTTACACACCCAGGGACACAGGCTCAGTAGCTGGACTTACACACCCAGGGACACAGGCTCAGTAGCCGGACTTACACACCCAGGGACACAGGCTCAGTAGCCGGACTTACACACCCAGGGACACAGGCTCAGTAGCCGGACTTACACACCCAGGGACACAGGCTCAGTAGCTGGACTTACACACCCAGGGACACAGGCTCAGTAGCCGGCCATACACACCCAGGGACACAGGCTCAGTAGCCGGACTTACACACCCAGGGACACAGGCTCAGTAGCCGGACTTACACACCCAGGGACACAGGCTCAGTAGCTGGACTTACACACCCAGGGACACAGGCTCAGTAGCCGGACTTACACACCCAGGGACACAGGCTCAGTAGCCGGCCATACACACCCAGGGACACAGGCTCAGTAGCCGGACTTACACACCCAGGGACACAGGCTCAGTAGCCGGGCTTTAGTGACTGCTGAATTGCTTGATGTCCCTGCTGACCCCATCGGGAACGAAATCATGCCCCAATTCCAGTCTGCCAGTTTATTACTGGACTGGCACCTTTTGGGCATGAGGATATCATGTAACCAGTTACAGTGTACATGCGGGGTCCACAGCTGGGCCCCTCCACTACAATACTGAGGGGCCCTCATCTCCTGTCAGCTGAAAAGCACCAGAAAATACCAGTATCTGGCTATTAACCCTTCATGATTAGCTCGGTAATACCTTGTGGTAACGTTACATCATTACAGTGTTTAAAGGACCTGGCTGCAATCCGGAAAGCTGTGGTGAGGAGCAAGCGAGGGTGAAATATGGACTTTCAAAGACATTTTATTCCCTCAAATGAGATATGTGGAAACCACATTAATTAAAGGTTTAGGAAAACAGTCTAATGTGGTAGGAAAGTGTTTGGTGGCGAGTAGGCAGCGCACAGTGGGAGCAGTGTGTTTTCTGGTGCGGCCAATTATTCCAGCAGAAGGTATTCCCATTGAGGCATCGGATTATGTTATTTAGGAAGTGAGTTGTATTCATGGATTTGTGGTAAACAGAAGGCTGATTCTAAAGGCGGACCCCCGGCCACAGCCAAACAGGTCGGGGTGACATAATGCGGAGACCTCCTAACACCGAAGAAAACATTTGTGAAAAACAAGAGGAGAATGAAATGCGGCCGTCTGGGCATACATGGCTCTGCTGCTGGATGTCACTACACCCAGACCACCGCTGCACCACGAGGTCTGAGTCCATCACGACCACTTTCAGTAGCAAATGTCCCTATTTAATACAACTATTCACACAATTGTCACCGTACAGAAATAATGCACACAGTGAGGTCACAGTACAGGGATAATGCACACAGTGATGTCTCAGTACATGAATAATATACCCAGTGATGTCACAGTGCATGGATAATGCACACAGTGATGTCACAGTACAGGAATAATGCACACAGTGATGTCACAGTACAGGGATAATGCACACGCAGAGAGCAGGAACTTGCTGTTATTTTGACAATATATTATTGGCAACATAACACTATTGTTGGAGAAAGAGACCCATGCACTATTAAACAGTAAGAAATAGGTGATGTGATATATACAGTAATAATCATTCCAACAATAATGCACACAGGGATATCATAGCACAGGGATAGAAATCTGCGAAATCTTACAGTACAGGAATCATACAAACATGTTTTCATGACCTGACGAATGGGTAAAATGCTTATCTGCCGCGTGACCAGAACATGTATGAACATAACCCTGGTTATCGTCACGCATCGCCCCTGTAAACAATGGATGTGCCGCAGTTCCTAAAACAATCCGCAGGTTGCCCCCATCATACAGGTAGAGGATAACTTGCAATTTTGGGAAACTCCTTTATTTAATGTGTATTCATTTTTAATTTTTCAAAGACTATTTTTCATTTTGTTTTCCTATTTTACTATGTTGTTACTTTACTGATTTCTCCTCTATTTTGATTGAACCCAATTAAGCAATATTTAAATTGGATAATGATTGTAATTACAAAGGCGAAGAAGATGAAAAAGAGAAAAACAAAAACACAACGTATATTTCATCTAAAAGATAATAAATGCATTCAAATACTACTCGGAGATTTACAACGAGATGTTCTTGTCCGGTCATAAAGGTCTGAACCTAAATGTATGTTCCTATCCCTACTCCATCATTTTCAATGAAGCTTCACCACATCAGACCCTGGAACTTTGTACTATGGGGCAGCACGACTTTAAAGTGTATGGTCAGATTCATCGACCACAGTGCAGAAGAGCTGGAGGTCTCTCTGGAATCAAACTATTATGGGATTTGGCACGCTCATGCTTGGTCCATAATTGTCTGCTATCTTTTTGCCTGGGATGAGGATCAAATAGGAGCTTGGCAGGAACATTCGGCAGAGCGGTGACTTCTTACGACGCTTGTATTTGTTTGAGGGAAACTTCTAAACAGAACGTTTAAGTAATATTCTCCGCAAGGGAGACCTCATTCTCAGTGCCCGGATGTCTTCTGCTCCACCAGCTTTCAAAGACATGAAGAAACTTAAGTTCCAGTCATTTACAAACCTCTTATTTATTATCTTCTAAAAGATAATTACTATGCCAAAACATAAAAAAGTAAAATCTCAGGTTGTAAAAGTCAATAAAAATGACGTAAAGGAAAACTCCGGCTATAAAAGAACACTTGTTTTTCCATAATATTTTTTTTCACGTTTCCTACACTTTTTTTTATTAAGATTTTGCCATAACGGGGTTGATATGGTTTAAGTTGAGGGACCCAAAATTTCTTTTAAAAAATATTAAAAAAATAGCATGCTTTTCTAAATATAAGAATGAAGTCAGACACAGAGAGGCAAAAGGGTTGATGGTTCCAGTCTCACATGAGGCAATGAGCTTTATGGTTCCCATAATCTCACAAGAGGCCACTCGTAAAAGGGTTTTCCAGTTTTTGCAAATCCCTACAGAGCTTTTAGGAAACCATGTCACCATGCGTACTTTGTTTATACGTCACCTCTCTGGGCAACCAACATACTCCTGACTTACTGCTTAAGCATGCTCCCTTATTCTACGCGCAGGCGCATTTCCATGTCCCATCCGCTGTACGCGTTTGGACGCTGTAGTTGGTGATTACTTGGCCTCTTACATCTCGGTATTTGCGAGAACCAGCATCCAGCTGGCCAGACAATGGAATAAAGCCATTACCCTATGTCATAGTCTTTGAATGTATTCATGTATTTGCATGTTTGTATCTATTACATGCTTTCTTATAACTGTAATTTTATATACTATTGTGTATGTTTATATACCACACTTACCTGTCTCTTACCATGTCCAGTTTTGAATCTGAATAGCATGGCTAATTTCTTACTGGATGATTTGGCGCCTTTTTTTATTTTTCTCGCCCCTCCACTCATCGCCTATGTGGCAGATTCACTCCTTTATGGCCAGCGATAACCTCTGTACTCCCGTCTGCTGTTACCATCTTTGCCTTCTTCTACTGGTCATATGTTCTCATCATCTAGGCTGGTCTCCAAACCTGGGACTACCAAAACCAACTGCAAATTATGCTAGAATTCTCTACTTCTCAACTGTGACTTTCACTAAGTTCTCATCTTAATATTGAGATCTGCACTGCTCACCCCCACTTGCAATCTAGCTCTAGTGCAGGCGTTTGTCTCTGTTGCTTCTCCTCCTCTACTTATCTTGTCAACTGAACTTTTGTAGCTGAAAAATCCTCTTAAGCCTTCAGGATGCCACTGTTGTGTTGAGGTACATGATAACATCAACCTCATTCCACCCTTTGAACCAATCGTATTAGCAGCAATTTACTAATATCGATTTTGGACAGTTTCCATACCCTTGCTTCTATTGACTGCAGTTCATATCGCTTGCCCGGAGCCTTCACACCTTTTCTTGATATTGATAGCATTCCCAAGTACTTACTAGCTCAAACCTTACGACAGAAAGTTATAAGAAAGAGACATAGAGGACACATGGGTGGACAGTATTTGGTTATAAATGGTAACCACGGCACAAATGTGAACAGAATCTACATACAGTAAATCTTGGTGTTAAAGGTCTTGAAGAAATAAAATCCTAATGCTATGAGCTGACGTTTGGATTTTTCTAAGTTTTATATTTCTAATATAAGGGAATTCATTGGACGGTAAAAATAATAAAGCGGAATTACAGTTAGTAAAGAAGTTGTCTCTGAGGAGAAACCAGGAATAAGGTGAGGGAAGATCAATGTCTCACAACTTTCATCCAACACATGAGAGATCAAGTGAAACCTGGAAAGTGCAAATCAAGAAGGGATTAGGTCCGGTGTGCTCACACTTGGCCGGACAGGAGGTCAATGGCGGTTCTTCATGCTTTATAATGATTATCTGTGCAGCTGCTTTTGGGGTGCTTTACTGAGGGGATTATTGGGAGATGGAGCCAGGATTGTGTCAGTGTTCTCATAAAACCTACATTTACTTACGATTACCGTAAGCTCAGTCATGGCTAACCATCCTCATCTGGATTTCCTGTGGGTCCTCCATCTCCTGGTGTAAATCTTCTTATGGAATAAGACTCGCTTTATTGTGTGCTCCTTATTTCCTAAGACACTGAGTCTCGAGAAGAAGGATCATCATTTTAATGAATTAATAAAATGGTGCAAAGCTCCTCCATTCTTTAAAAAACCTCACTGACACTACTGACCTGCCGAACATTCTCCTTTTTCATGTTTGTGCTCTTTTCAAGAAATACGTTTTTTCCATTTTTAATCTGTTATTTTTCACTTTTTTTTTTCAACTTATGACTTGCTTGCATAAAGTGAAAAATTTGTATAGATCAGCAGACATTCCCCACAAAAAAATGAATACTACAAAGTTATTTAGAGAAAGTGCAGTTCGTGGCTCACTGTTAGTGTTTCTGCCTCCCATTCTGCAGGTTCTGAGATTCAAACCTGTCAAAACACTGATACAAGAAGAGTCTAAAGTGAAGTGCAGGCATTGTCAGAGTCCCAAGAGGGACTGTACCTCAAAATATTCTTTCTGAGAAACCACAAGGGCTGTAAATATAGGAGAGAGAGACGCACTGGGCCCCAGATCATCCAAACCTTGCCAGGTGTTGCCACAAATGTTCACATAGCATTTTAATTAAATTTGGTGGCACTGCAGTTAGTAAAAATACACCAACACCAGAAGATTATTTCGTAGCGAGTTGTTTTTTTCGAAGGTGAAAAATTCTTTGGTGGTCTTGACATCCTTTAGTGATAGTTTGCCATTTTTGTGTATCTTTGTCTATGTTTATATCACTTTTACCTTCTGATTTTAGAAGTCTATTTTTTTTCTGTTGTTGAAGAAAAGTTCCCGATGAACTCCTTGCAGATGTGCAGCGAGCACGGAATGGACTCCGAGAGACAACATTATATTGGGTTCTTCCAAGGGTCACATTTTTGGCTTTTGGACAAGAAGTAGAAGTAAACTATAACAGAAGGTATTGTGTCATCACTCCATTTGGAAACTGACTCAACGTGATAGGGATTGAAGGTTGTGTGCACCGCGGCGGAGGGGGGATTTCTCGTAAATGAAGCCGACCAAACCTGGATATGAAAAAAATACCATTGGAAGGGTGGTCTTCAGAGAACTGCGAGGAGCTCGACCTCACTACCCTCCGTGTATGTACTTCTGTTCTTGGTCATCTGTTTTCTGATCTCTAGTTTTACTAGTAGTTAGAGATTAGCAAATTGATCCAGAGAAAACTGAATTCATCATTAATTTCACCAAAATTTCAGAATCTGTTGAGTCCAAAATGATTAGGAATCCATTTGCATGAATCCATCTGAATGGTAGAAGCAATGTTGCTGCCGCTCCCCTATCCTCCACGCCGGCAGTGGTCGGTTCTGCTGGTGCTCCCTTCAAGTGCCATAGGGTGCTCATATAAAACCAAACCGTACCTGTGGTGCCCCTGAGGGTCCAGTCGCCACAGAGGTACTGCACCTCAGCCAGAGGTGTGGTATCCCACTCTCGGGTAAGGATGGGGCACTATCCGGTAACTGCACACTAGCATCCAACACCACATTACTCCAGGCCAGGGGATCTGGGCGAACCCAATTTAGGGAGGGCCCCATCTCAGGCTGGAGGGGGAACTAGGAAGAGGGTGTGGGTGAAGGAAGTAGAAAAGGTAGAGGGACAGTTAGAGAGTTGATATGGAAACGGGAGGTGGATTTAGTCAGTGAGAGGAGAGAGAGGAAGACAGAGGTGTGAGAGAAGAGCTCCAGAGAGAAGAGGTCCTAGGGGCCAGGGAAGTGAAGAATCAACCTGTGGAACCCGAATCCACGCCGACCGTAGTCAGGTGGAGGGATCAGGTTGCAGTGGGGACCAGCCCCAGATTAGTAGAGAGACTGTAGGACTCAGCTATCAAACCGAAGGCTGTGGTGTCTGTATGTGCCACAGCCAAATCTACACATAATCGCTGAAAAGGCAGCCACATAGGGTCAAGGGGACCGGGAGGACGTCGCCCGACAGGACCTGAGGCTGCGTGCTTGGGAAACTGTGTATAAAGTGCAGGGCAGGAAGACAAGGGCCAGCACAGAGAGATGACCTGGAAGGGTACACAAGCAGGGGGTCCTGGAAAAGTGCACCCCAAATTACCTGAGAGCTGGCTGGATCACTGACCTGGAGGACACAGCACCCAGCTGGAGACTGTAACCTAATAACTGTGAGTAAAGGGTGGAGACTGCACCCTGCTGTGTCCTCAGAATTATTTACTGCGTTACCTGCCCAGTACTACAACAACTACCATAATTAAAAGTAACCCTCTATCTGCCCTAGAGCCTAGCTCTACCTGTGGAGAGCTGAAACATTTTTTCTGTGTCATCATCGGCCCCATTGGACCTGAACCGCAGCGTCGGCCATCCCTTGCTGAACACCATGGGTCACATCATGAATCAATCCCCTATAAACTTTTCCCTCTTGCATCATTTATATTGCCTGCCCAGGGACACATAGTCAGTTCACAGCCCCGTGACTTCCCCAAAGAACTGTCCGACCCGGTTCCGAGTACCTCACGGCCCTGGTGGGCATCGCATACCCCTGTGCCAACACATAATGAAAAGCCAACTATAAAATATAGTGTAGTTCTACACTGTATCGACACTCTGACATAATAACACACAGAAACTCAATGCTGATAATTACACTCTACTGAGCAAGAGATTGCAGAACGGCTGATCACATTGCACAAATTGGTCTGAAAATCATCTGCAACATGACAGGGTAATGACACTGACACTCGGGGTACAGGATGATGACACTGACACTCGGGGTACAGGATAATGACACTGGGGGTACAGGATAATGACACTGACACTGGGGGTACAGGATAGTGACACTGACACTGGGGGTACAGGATAATGACACTGACACTGGGGGTACAGGATAATGACACTGACACTGGGGGTACAGGATAATGACACTGACACTGGGGGTACAGGATAATGACACTGACACTGGGGGTACAGGATAATGACACTGACACTGGGGTACAGGATAATGACGCTGACACTGGGGGTACAGGATAGTGACACTGATACTCGGGGTACAGGATAATGACACTGACACTGGGGGTACAGGATAGTGACACTGACACTGGGGGTACAGGATAATGACACTGACACTGGGGGTACAGGATAATGACACTGACACTGGGGGTACAGGATAATGACACTGACACTGGGGGTACAGGATAATGACACTGACACTCCAGGTACGGGATAATGACGCTGACACTGGGGGTACAGGATAGTGACACTGATACTCGGGGTACAGGATAATGACACTGACACTGGGGGTTCAGGATGACGATGCCGACACTCGGGGTACAGGATAATGACACTGGGGGTACAGGATAATGACACACGGGGTACAGGATAATGACGCTGACACTTGGGGTACAGGATAATGACATTGACACTCGGGGTACAGGATAATGACACTGACACTTGGGGTACAGGATAATGACACTGACACTGGGGGTACAGGATAGTGACACTGACACTCGGGGTACAGGATAATGACACTGACACTGGGGGTACAGGATAATGACACTGACACTGGGGGTACTGGATAATGACACTGACACTGGGGGTACAGGATAATGACACTGACACTGGGGTACAGGATAATGACACTGACACTTGGGGTACAGGATAATGACACTGACACTGGGGGTACAGGATAGTGACACTGACACTCGGGGTGCAGGATGATGACACTGACACTCGGGGTACAGGATAATGACACTGATGTAAGGAGGTGAAACACAAGAAGAGTCTGGGGGCGGTTACCTTCTCGGCTCTGTGCCTGGAACCATTGAGCTGTGCTGCAGGTTCCCCGGGGGCAGACTGGGACAGGAAAGAAGCCGGGCAGAGAGCAGGAAAGGCACGCGCGCAAGGAACAGAGCAGTGTGAGCAGCATGAGCAGCGGTCAGAGCAGGGTGCAGCTGCGCTCAGAGAGAGAGAGAGCTCCTGGTCAGAGGACAAATACAGGGAGATTGCCCAGAAAGACTGCAGCTTGTGAGTACATGAAAGCGGACTCTGCTGTGACTGGAGAGGGGCGCTTTGAGACCCGTGTAGAGACATTGGCCCGTGCAGACACTGCGACCCCCTAGTACCCGCAGTATCAGTACAGAGACTGTGATTACTGGTGAGAGACTTAACAGTGCAGAGCCCCTGATACCTGGCTGTGCTGTAAAAGCTAAAGACTCAGAGCCTGTGCATATCACATTAACTCCTGAAACCCCAGGCAGTGGGCTGATAGAGACTACTCAGCCCACGGACAACAGAGGGACGACAAGTGCCGCTGTTTCTCGGTGCCTACATTGGAGAAGGCGACCCTGATAAGTGTTCTTTTCTCAAGAAATCTTGCTTACTTCTGATACACTGTTTGACTCCCATATTTTTGCACTGTTTTATTGCTAGTTATTTTTCCATTGCTTCCTCCCTGCGGGGAGAACCTGATTCCTGTTATTAAACCCCTCAACTGTTGGTCTGTCTGTTCCGTGGTGACATACTCAGTACCTGCAAACTATTACATTTGGCGTAGTCGGCAGGATGTCACACGGTAGCGCAGACAGGGCAGACCAAGCAGCTGGGGAAGTTACCAGGTCTAGCATTTCTCTGGGAGCGATGTTGAATAATTTGCCCAAGTTCACTGGGAACAATGTAATGCTGTGGAGTTGGACAGAGCGTATCCGGGGAATGATGCGGATGCATCCCATAACACCAGCCCTGGAGGCAGAAATTGCATTGATGGCCCTGGAGGGGGAGGCATGGGATTCTGTCATGCATAAGTCCCCCCGGGAGAGAGGTACCCTGCGCATACTAGAGGAGATGCATGGGGACCCCACCGACGTAGGGGAAATTCACATGCGACTGTTTCACTGGGTACAACGGGAGGGGGAGACCGTGACCCAATTCATGAATGCCCTACAAGAGCTTCACACTGCTATCAGACGAAAGGACGGTGTAGGCGTTGGGTCAGTTGATGTGGGACCACGGGACTGCGTGACGCAATGATGAAACAGGCACTGCGAGAGTGCATGCGAGTAAAGCCAGACATGACTTTCTCTGCGGTTGGCAGTGACGCGCATGTGCGAGAACAAGAACAGGGAGTGATGGGGCTGGTGGGAAAGGTGCACAGCGGGGAGGTAACCATCACTGCAGGCAATATCCCCAATGGGTGGAGGACGTGAGAATGGAGATTAGACAGGTCCGTGAAGAAATGGCGGCCTCCAGAAGAACTCTGACAGAAAGACCCGGCCCTGTGGTGCGAGACAGAGAAGCTGCCCCCCGAAGGGAGGGTGAAACTACCAGGAGGAGAAGCCCTCTTACATGCTACACTTGTGGAGAATCCAGCCACATTGCTCGATGGTGTCCCCGGCAGAGCCGACCATCCCCGCGCCCTCCTTTAAACTAGGTGGCTCTGAGCTCGAGGGGCACCGCTCAGAGCGTGAAGAACAGAGGAGGAGTAGTAAAAGTCCCCACAGCCTTGTTTCCACGTGCCTTCTGGTCTGGGCAAAAATCAATGGAAGAGCAGTGCGGTGCTTGATAGACACCGGCTCACAAGTGACCACCATGCCTGAGATGTATTTCCGCCGTCACTTCACAGAGGCGCTACGGTCCGAATGGGGCCCTGTGATCAAACTTATGGCGGCCAATCACTTGCCCATCCCGATAGCAGGGGTGGTATGGATGAACATAGAGGTCTGCGGGAAAGACCTCGGGAGAAGAGGAGTGGTACTGGTGGATGGAGAGGTAGCTAAAGACCATACCGTGACCATGGGCATGAATGTGCTAAAAGACCTCGGAAGCCTGGTTTTCAATGAGTCCCCAGAACAGTTCCTGCAACAATGGAGCGACCAAACCCCCCAGAGAAGGGTCTTTCAACAACTAATATGGACCGCCCAGGTCCAGGAAGCATACAGCGATGGAAAGGAACTCGACAAAGTCGTCGCCCCCGCCTCAGTCAATCGAGTGTTGCAGACGGTGCTTCCCCTACCTATACGAGCTGGCATCCCGCTGGAAGGGATCGAAGTCCAAATTGAGCCCAGCAGAGCCGACCAGCTGCCGTCAGGAATATTGGTCGCACGGTCCCTGGCTACTGTGCAGGATGGAACTGTCCTTGTGCGCTGCATAAATTTGGGGGAGACAGATACAACTTTGCCCCCTAGAAGTGAAGTCGCTCAAGTCCTGGGCCTCCCAGATGAATTGGTCCCAACTGAGGTGGTACAGCTGACCGCAAGGCCAGAAGATCCGTGGCTGTTGACCGTCAAAGCGGAGGCAGCTCCGGAGGGTGCCAGGTACTGGAATGCATGAGGGTGGAGCTCTCAGAACTTACTCCGCAGCAGGTACCTTAGGTGGAAGCCGTATTGGGGAAATTTCAGGAGGCGTTCGCCAAAGATAAAGATGACTTTGGACGTACCACGGCCATCACCCACGAGATACCCACCGGGGATACGGCACCAATCCAGGAACGGTACCGCCAAATACCCACACAGATGCACCAGGAGGTGAAGGGAATGCTGTCACACATGCTGAAGAAGGGAGTTATACGCGAGAGTCAGAGCCCATGGGCTGCCCCTATAGTCTTGGTGAGAAAGAAAGATGGGTCCTTGCGGTTCTGTGTGGACTATTGCCGGCTCAACGCTTGCACAGTGCGGGACTCGTACCCACTGCCCAGGATAGAGGAGCCTCTGACGGCACTAGGGAATGCCAAATATTTCTCCACGTTAGACTTGGCCAGCGGCTACTGGCAGGTGCCCATGTCTGAGCAAGACCGAGCCAAGACAGCTTTCATCCTTCCGATGGGACTGTATGAGTTCAACCGGATGCCCTTCGGCCTAGCAAATACCCCAGGAACATTTCAGCGACTCATGGAGAGATGTCTGGGAGACCTGAGCTTTGAAGCCACTTTGATCTACTTGGATGATATCATCGTCTTTGCCCCCACCTTTGAGGAGCATCTGCAGAGACTAGTGCAAGTTCTGTGTCGGCTACAGAAGTATGGCTTGAAAGTGAAACCCCAGAAATGTCACCTCTTCCGTACCGAGATTGAATACTTGGGACACGTTGTCTCCTCTGAGGGGGTGAGGCCTTCCCAGGAGAAGATCGCTGCAGTACAAGAGTGGCCAACTCCAAAAACTGTGAAAGATGTGCGTGCATTCCTGGGACTCACAGGATACTTCAGATGCTTCGTAAAAGACTTTACCCTCCTTGCTAATCCACTCCAGGAGTTGTTGAGATTTGTGCCATCTTGCGCCAAAAACAGGAACATACAGTGGGGGAAGCGTCAGGAGGAGGCATTCTTGGCTTTGAAGAAGGCATTGACGGAGGCCCCTATGCTGGCCTATGCCGACTTCACACAACCGTTCATCTTGCACACTGATGGGAGCCTGCAGGGCCTCGAGGCCGTACTATCGCAGATGCAGGACGGGAAAGAGCGGGTCATCGCATTCACCAGTCGGTCTTTGCATGACTCAGAAAGGAATCCAGAAAACTACAGTTCATTTAAGCTGGAGTTGTTGGCGCTGGTGTGGGCAATGACTGAGAAGTTCGCGGAATATCTGGCTGGCTCAGAAGTTCATGTACGCACCGATAACAATCCGTTGGCTCATCTCGAGAATGCCAAGTTAGGTGCCCTAGATCAACTTTGGGTAGCCTGAATGGCCAACTTCCGATACAGAATTTCGTATAAAAGAGGAGCTGAGAATGTTCATGTGGATGCCCTCTCCCGAGTAAACTACCGCAAACCAGCACCCAGCCAGGATGAAGAACTGGAAGGTGTGGAGGTTCCAGGTTTTGGAGAGACTGCCAGGATGGTGGCAGTGGTGCGGGAAATTGAACAGGAAGAGGCCTGTGTGAATTTGCTGGAGCAGCCCCGCGATGAGTGGGTCCGAGTGCAGCAGGAGGATCCGGAGCTTGCTCAGTTGAGAAGGTGGGTCGTGTCTGAACAAATGCCCAATCGGCACGAGAGGAGGTCCATGTCACCTGAAGTACTGAAGATGCTACGCCAGTGGGAGAGGCTCCAGTTACGGGATGATATCCTGTACTGGAAGGTATTCCTGCAAACAGAACTCCGTCTTGTATGGCAGATGGTGATTCCCTCATCCTTGATAGACCAGGTGGCTAAGGAAGCACATGAGAAAGGAGCACACTTTAAGCCAGAAAAAACGTTCCAGTGGTTACAGCGCCTACTTTATCATCCTCACTTAAGGAACATTGTGGAGAAAGTATGTCAGCAATGCAGAAGTTGTGAGCTGGTCAAACCACCAGAACAAAGAGCTCCCACAGAGACGGTGAGGTCTTCTGACCCCATGGACCTATTGGCAATAGATTACTTGACAATTGGACCAGCACACCAAGGCTATGAGCATTGTTTAGTGATGATAGACCACTTTACTAAATTTGCCGTAGTGACGCCCACGTGGGACCAGACTGCCGAGTCTGCTGCTCACGCAATCTGCAAACACTTCATACAGGTGTACGGGTGTCCCAAGCGCATCCATTCTGATCAAGGGGCCTGCTTCCTCGGAAGAGTGATGGAGGAGCTGCACCAGCTGTACAAAATCGATAAGTCCCGGACCACCCCTTATCATCCACAGGGGAATGGGGCTTGTGAAAGATTTAACCGGTCTCTGATTCAAATGCTGAGGACCCTGGAAGAGGACCAGAAGGCGAAGTGGACTGAGTCCGTCCCTGAATTGGTGTGGGCGTATAACAACCGGAAACACAGCACCACCGGATTCACCCCCTACTTTTTGTTCTTTGGCCGACACGGGAAGGGGCTGGCAGAGCTGGAACTGGAACCCGAGGAGGACTACCCACGGACAGGTGTGTACTCCTGGGTTCAAGAACATCGTCGTCGGCTGCGGACAATTCAACGTCTAGTGTAGAACCGGCTGCAAGAATTGGAGCATCCCCAGGTAGCTCCTCAAAAGGGGACAGCCCTGCAGCCTGGAGACCGAGTCTTAGTGAGGGAAAAGCGCCCACACAACAAACTAGAGTACCGGTGGGAGAAAAGGCCGTAGCGAGTGAAGCGGCGACTCGGCAGCGGGGGTCCCGTTTATGAGGTCCAGCCCGAAACGGAAGAGGGGACTCCCACCCGCACACTGCACAGAAATATGTTGCATCCATGTTTGTCTCGAGATCCTGAATCAGTCCAATTGGCTCCAGCGCCCCCACTGGCTGTGCCGGTGATCAATGTAGATGTGGAAGACGAGGAAGACTCTCAATCTCTTCCAGGGAACCCAGAAACAGGGCTGGTGCCTGAAACTACTAACGTACCGGAGGAAGTCTCGACTCCTCCCACAGCAGTGGACACCACTGCCTCTGCTGATTTGTGACGCTCTGAACGTTCAACGGCTGGTGTACCCCCTGTTCGCTACAATCAGGACGAGTTCATCTGGCAGCAGATTGTGCAAGGACTGGAAGATTGCCAACAGGAACTCCTGAAAATCTCACCCGTGGAATGGCGAGCAGAAAGAGTAGGGAAATGTAAGGAGGTGAAACACAAGAAGAGTCTGGGGGCGGTTACCTTCTCGGCTCTGTGCCTGGAACCATTGAGCTGTGCTGCAGGTTCCCCAGGGGGCAGACTTAGAGACTGGGACAGGAAAGAAGCCGGGCAGAGAGCGGGAAAGGCACGCGCGCAAGGAACAGAGCAGTGTGAGCAGCGGTTAGAGCAGGGTGCAGCTGCGCTCCGGGAGAGAGAGAGTTCCCGGTCAGAGGACAAATACAGGGAGACTGCCCAGAAAGACTGCAGCTTGTGAGTACATGAAAGCAGACTCTGCTGTGACTGGAGAGGGGCGCTTTGAGACCCGTGTAGAGACATTGGCCCGTGCAGACACTGCAACCCCCTAGTACCCGCGGTATCAGTACAGAGACTGTGATTACTGGTGAGAGACTTAACAGTGCAGAGCCCCTGATACCTGGCTGTGCTGTAAAAGCTAAAGACTCAGAGCCTGTGCATATCACATTAACTCCTGAAACCCCAGGCAGTGGGCTCATAGAGACTACTCAGCCCACGGACAACAGAGGGACGACAAGTGCCGCTGTTTCTTCTACGTTGGAGAAGGCGACCCTTCAAGCAAGTCCTCATCAGACTGATAAGTGTTCTTTTCTCCAGAAATCTTGCTTACTTCTGTTACATTGTTTGACTCCCATATTTTTGCACTGTTTTATTGCTAGTTATTTTTCCTTTGCTTCCTCCCTGCGAGGAGAACCTGATTCCTGTTATTAAACCCCTCAACTGTTGGTCTGTCTGTTCCGTGGTGACATACTCAGTACCTGCATACTATTATATTGACACTGGGGGTACAGGATAATGAGATTGACAATTGGGGAAGAGGATAATGACGCTGACACTTGGGGTACAGGATAAAGACACTGACACTTGGGGTACAGGATAATGACACTGACACTGGGGGTACAGGATAATCTCACTGACACTGGGGGTACAGGATAATGACACTGACACTCGGGGTACAGGATAATGACACTGACACTGGGGGTACAGGATAATGACACTGACACTGGGGGTACAGGATAATGACACTGACACTGGGGGTACATGATAATGACACTGACACTCGGGGTACAGGATAATGACACTGACACTCGGGGTACAGGATAATGACACTGACACTGGGGGTACAGGATAATGACGCTGACACTGGGGGTACAGGATAATGTCACTGACACTGGGGGTACAGGATAATGACACTGACACTCGGGGTACAGGATAATGACACTGACACTCGGGGTACAGGATAATGACACTGACACTGGGGGTACAGGATAATGACACTGACACTCGGGGTACAGGATAATGACACTGACACTCGGGGTACAGGATAATGACACTGACACTGGGGGTACAGGATAATGACGCTGACACTGGGGGTACAGGATAATGACACTGACACTGGGGGTACAGGATAATGACACTGACAGTCGGGGTACAGGATAATGACACTGACACTCGGGGTACAGGATAATGACACTGACACTGGGGGTACAGGATAATGACACTGACACTCGGGGTACAGGATAATGACACTGACACTGGGGGTACAGAATAATGACACTGACACTGGGGGTACAGGATAATGACACTGACACTGGGGGTACAGGATAATGACACTGACACTCGGGGTACAGGGTAATGACACTGACACTGGGGGTACAGGATAATGACACTGACACTGGGGTACAGGATAATGACACTAACACTCGGGGTGCAGGATAGTGACACTGACACTCGGGGTACAGGATAATGACACACACTCGGGGTACAGGATAATGACACACACTCGGGGTACAGGATAATGACACTGACACTCGGGGTACAGGATAATGACACACACTCGGGGTACAGGATAATGACACTGACACTCGGGGTACAGGATAATGACACTGACACTGGGGGTACAGGATAATGACACTGGGGGTACAGGATAATGACGCTGACACTGGGGGTACAGGATAATGACACTGACACTGGGGGTACAGGATAATGACACTGACACTGGGGGTACAGGATAATGACACTGACACTCGGGGTACAGGATAATGACACTGACACTGGGGGTACAGGATAATGACACTGACACTGGGGGTACAGGATAATGACACTGACACTGGGGGTACAGGATAATGACGCTGACAATGGGGGTACAGGATAATGACACTGACACTGGGGGTACAGGATAATGAGACTGACAATTGGGTTACAGAATAATGACACTGACACTGGGGGTACAGGATAATGACACTAACACTCGGGGTGCAGGATAATGACACTGACACTGGGGGTACAGGATAATGACACTGACACTGGGGGTACAGGATAATGACACTAACACTCGGGGTGCAGGATAATGACACTGACACTGGGGGTACAGGATAATGACACTGACACTGGGGGTACAGGATAATGACACTGACACTGGGGGTACAGGATAATGACACTGACACTGGGGGTACAGGATAATGACACTGACACTGGGGGTACAGGATAATGACACTGGGGTACAGGATAATGACACTGACACTGGGGGTACAGGATAATGACACTAACACTCGGGGTGCAGGATAGTGACACTGACACTGGGGGTACAGGATAATGACACTGACACTGGGGTACAGGATAATGACGCTGACACTGGGGGTGCAGGTTGATGACACTGACACTGGGGGTACAGGATAATGACACTGGGGGTACAGGATAATGACACTGACACTGGGGTACAGGATAATGACGCTGACACTGGGGGTACAGGATAATGACACTGACACTGGGGGTACAGGATAATGACACTGACACTGGGGGTACAGGATAATAACACTGACACTCGGGGTGCAGGATAGTGACACTGACACTGGGGGTACAGGATAATGACACTGACACTGGGGGTACAGGATAATGACACTGACACTGGGGGTACAGCATAATGACACTGACACTGGGGGTACAGGATAATAACACTCGGGGTACAGGATAATGACGCTGACACTGGGGTACAGGATAATGACACTGACACTGGGGGTACAGGATAATGACACTGACACTGGGGGTACAGGATAATGACACTAACACTCGGGGTGCAGGATAATGACACTGACACTGGGGGTACAGGATAATGACACTGACACTGGGGGTACAGGATAATGACACTGACACTGGGGGTACAGGATAATGACACTGACACTGGGGGTACAGGATAATGACACTGACACTGGGGTACAGGATAATGACGCTGACACTGGGGGTACAGGATAATGACACTGACACTCGGGGTACAGGATAATGACACTGACACTGGGGGTACAGGATAATGACACTGACACTGGGGGTACAGGATAATGACACTGACACTGGGGGTACAGGATAATGACACTGACACTCGGGGTGCAGGATAGTGACACTGACACTGGGGGTACAGGATAATGACACTGACACTGGGGGTACAGGATAATGACACTAACACTCGGGGTGCAGGATAATGACACTGACACTGGGGGTACAGGATAATGACACTGGGGGTACAGGATAATGACACTGACACTCGGGGTACAGGATAATGACACTGACACTGGGGGTACAGGATAATGAGACTGACAATTGGGGTACAGAATAATGACACTGACACTGGGGGTACAGGATAATGACGCTGACACTGGGGGTACAGGATAATGACACTGACACTGGGGGTACAGGATAATGAGACTGACAATTGGGGTACAGGATAATGACACTGACACTGGGGGTACAGGATAATGACACTGACACTCAGGGTACAGGATAATGACACTGACACTGGGGGTACAGGATAATGACACTGACACTCGGGGTACAGGATAATGACACTGACACTGGGGTACAGGATAATGACACTGACACTGGGGGTGCAGGATAGTGACACTGACACTGGGGGTACAGGATAATGACACTGGGGGTACAGGATAATGACGCTGACACTGGGGGTACAGGATAATGGCACTGACACTGGGGGTACAGGATAATGACACTGACACTCGGGGTGCAGGATAGTGACACTGACACTGGGGGTACAGGATAATGACACTGACACTGGGGGTACAGGATAATGACACTGGGGGTACAGGATAATGACGCTGACACTGGGGGTACAGGATAATGACACTGACACTGGGGGGTACAGGATGATGACACTGACACTGGGGGTACAGGATAATGACACTGACACTCGGGGTACAGGATAATGACACTGACACTCGGGGTACAGGATAATGACACTGACACTGGGGGTACAGGATGATGACACTGACACTGGGGGTACAGGATAATGACACTGACACTGGGGGTACAGGATAATGACACTGACACTGGGGGGTACAGGATGATGACACTGACACTGGGGGTACAGGATAATGACACTGACACTCGGGGTACAGGATAATGACACTGACACTCGGGGTACAGGATAATGACACTGACACTGGGGGTACAGGATGATGACACTGACACTGGGGGTACAGGATAATGACACTGACACTGGGGGTACAGGATAATGACACTGACACTGGGGGGTACAGGATGATGACACTGACACTGGGGGTACAGGATAATGACACTGACACTCGGGGTACAGGATAATGACACTGACACTGGGGGTACAGGATAATGACACTGACACTGGGGGTACAGGATAATGACACTGGGGGTACAGGATAATGACGCTGACACTGGGGGTACAGGATAATGACACTGACACTGGGGGTACAGGATAATGACACTGACACTGGGGGGTACAGGATGATGACACTGACACTGGGGGTACAGGATAATGACACTGACACTCGGGGTACAGGATAATGACACTGACACTCGGGGTACAGGATAATGACACTGACACTGGGGGTACAGGATAATGGCACTGACACTCGGGGTACAGGATAATGACACTGACACTCGGGGTACAGGATAATGACACTGACACTGGGGGTACAGGATAATGACACTCGGGGTACAGGATAATGACACTGACACTGGGGGTACAGGATAATGACGCTGACACTGGGGGTACAGGATAATGGCACTGACACTCGGGGTACAGGATAATGACACTGACACTGGGGGTACAGGATAATGACACTCGGGGTACAGGATAATGACACTGACACTGGGGGTACAGGATAATGACGCTGACACTGGGGGTACAGGATAATGGCACTGACACTCGGGGTACAGGATAATGACACTGACACTCGGGGTACAGGATAATGACACTGACACTGGGGATACAGGATAATGACACTGACACTGGGGGTACAGGATAATGACACTGACACTGGGGATACAGGATAATGACACTGACACTGGGGGTACAGGATAATGACACTGACACTCGGGGTACAGGATAATGACTCTGACACTGGGGGTACAGGATAATGACTCTGACACTGGGGGTACAGGATAATGACTCTGACACTGGGGGTACAGGATAATGACTCTGACACTGGGGTACAGGATAATGACACTGACAGTCGGGGTACAGGATAATGACACTGACACTCGGGGTACAGGATAATGACACTGACACTGGGGGTACAGGATAATGACACTGATATTTGGGGTACATGATGATGACACTGACATTTGGGGTACATGATGATGACACTGACATTTGGGGTACATGATGATGACACTGACACTGGGGGTACATTATAATGACACTGACATTTGGGGTACATGATGATGACACTGACACTTGGGGTACATGATGATGACACTGACATTTGGGGTACATGATGATGACACTGACATTTGGGGTACATGATGATGACACTGACACTTGGGGTACATGATGATGACATGCCAGCTTTTGATTCTTTATAACTAGCTTCCTAACATTGGATCTTCAGCTCTGGATAATTCTTGTGTTCTTCTTCTTCCTCCTGTTGTGTTATGATGTTCTTGTGTCTTCTGCTGCCTGATATTGTATATGACGTGGCGCATCCAATCTCACCAGGGTTGTATTTATTGGGCTTTTCATTGTACTCTCCTCCTCCTTTGGGGGTGAATTGTTTTGGAGTCTTGGGACCTGCTCCCGCTTCCTGTACGTGGCTGCTGGTTTGATTTGTCTCCATTTTGGGGTGTTTGTCACTTGGTGTAGATCCTTTATAAAGATATTTTCCACTTACGTGGGTTCGCCTGTTCTGGAGGACGCTGACTGTCACCTAGACCAGCAATGAAGTAACATTGCGTCATCCTCATCCTTCCTCCTGCAGTCGGTGATGGTGTCAGGTCTATACACGGAGCTGTGTTTCTCGTGGATTTCTGCTTCATCTCCATCGTAATCAGCTATTTACGGACGGATCTGTCAGTGATATTTAACATCAAAGTCCTCCTACTGCCCGGACGTCTAACTTCTGGCTTTGGAATATTAATTTTTGGGGGATCTGGTCGGTGGGTTTGAGCCGCACATTCCGGAATCTTTGTAGGAGTCCGGGAAACCTATAATTTCTGAAGCTGAAACCATTGAGATGTAGCACTGGCGAGCTGTAAAACAAATACTGAACGACACGTGCGATGAATAAGACCTGAGGAATCCAAGGATTGTAGAAACACAACAATAAAAGCGTTACGCGCTGAACTGCGGCCATTCCATATTGTGCTCTGCTTTCTTTCCTACATCAGCAGCTTTTTAATTACAGTAATGTAATCCTCCGTGTGTCTGTCTTGGTCTCCCATGATAAAAGTCACATTATAGGCCTGTGGATTTCAATGTTTTCTTTGAAGAGGCCCCTAGATAAAGCCAGGCCACAGAGACTTCTGCATCCCCGGCCCGTGAGGAATGCTCACCCATGGGACGCTCTCCACTTGGCTTCATTCCTGACTGCTGAGAGTGAAGAAAGCTTCTCTGTGGCCTTTCTTGGCCGGGGCATGGTACAAAACTTTGGAATAAAATGGAAATTCTTTGCTGCTGCTGCTGCAAAATTCTTCTTAGTAGAAATCTGTGATATCATCAATCAGAAATGTTCTCAGCAGGACCACAAGTGAAGAGAAAGGAGGAGAACCATCAATCAAAATGTAGCTCGCCATCATGGGATGACAAGGGACAAGAACTTGCCTGCCCAACATTTCTTGACAGTGTTGAGGGTGAGTCAACTGTTGGTCCTATCTCTTTTCTCCTACACTTATTTTATCTATACTGGGTGGTCACACATGGATACTTATAACATAAACATCTCCAAACAGAATATCACAAAATCTTGTTTGTTTCAAAGCTGATCAGCTCATGCTACTCATCTCCATATATGTCAAGCCAAGAAGAAATTAAAGAAGAATACCCCATAGGTTCACACCAACTGTGCAGAAGAAAGATGTCAGTTTTAACTTGAATCCAGGTTTGTGGGGTTCAAGTATAAGATCTTCGTTCTGAAAATTATGTTTCATGTAAGAACAAAGAGCTTAGTGTTGATTGCCATCATCCATTGTCTGGGCATGAGACACTCTTCATCTCTGGCCTGGGGTCATTAAAAAGTGTAAAGTCTGTCTGAGGCCCTCGACTAAAAAGGCTACTTTGAACAGACGTGGGGCTAGCCACATTCTCTAGCAGACCACAGAAGAATCCTGGTTTTCACCCTGTCAACGCATACAGGTATATAGACTTTCTACAGAGAAGCTTAGATTGTGTTCACGAAGTGACTTCTGGCTCGAAGAAAAAGTCAGGGATAAGGAAAGTCAAATAAGCTGGGTCATTAATAAAAAGAACAGAAACTGAATCAGAAGGCAGTATCGTAGTAATCGGAATAGCTGTGGTAAGGCACCAGGAGGCTAGTCAAAAGCAAAGTCTGATACAATATGTCAGATCATGAGGAATATCAGAGATTATGATGGCTGGTCAAGACCAGATTGAGCACTATACAAGATTAGTGCCAGGGAACAGGGGGTAAATGAAGCCTAATAACAAGCAACCCTAACTTCAGTAACTGGCAACTCTGATCAGTACACTCGGAGTTTAAGTAGGGTATAGTGCTGCCCCATTGGTCAAATCAGAGATCTGATAAGACCTGTTGATGTGTTGTGCTGCACATGCTCCCATTCTACCTGATAGGTGTCATGACAAGTCCAAGCCACAACAGCATCCCTGGCTGGACAGCGCCTGTGCCACCCAGTGATATTGCCCTTAACATCTCCTCCATCACCAGTGCGGCACACAGAATGAATACAATGGCGTCTGTCACATCTGTCAGAGGCCAAAGACTCAAAAAAGCTACGTCAGACAGACTTGACACAAGCCACTCTGTAATTTTCCAGAAAAAACCCAATCTTCACCCTTTAAGCCTTGTAGAGGGATCTTGTCTCACAATGGGGTCCATTGAATTGCTTCCATAGAAGTGCTGCTTAACCATGGAGCAAACCAGAGGCAAGGAGGGTCGGTCATCATGCGAACTCAATGCCAAGCAAGAGGTAATGTCAGAGATTAAATCATAAAGCCAGTGGATGGCCAACATTCAAGCTGATGCTATAAAATGGCAGGAATCAGGAAGACAAAGGAAGAGCACTGACTAGAGCTATGAACCAGGTAAGCAGAACACCTTGACTGGCAGTAGAAGCCAGAGATCTAGAAGCTTAAAGGGTAGAAAGCCTCACTCAAGGCTCACAGAAAGTAGAAATAAAGATCATATAACCCCATAGACCCCAGATCTAGCAGCAATAAATAAAGGTGTGGTGCCACCTACCGGACGAAGCAGAAACAGAAGGGACAGGAACCAGCACAGATGACATTGCTGGAGCAGGTCCAGGTAGACATATAACATATAAATAAATGTGTTTTTTTTATGAATTAACTGAGAATTCATTAGTGAGATCGTTCTGACAGGAGAATTTCTAACTCCTATCTTCTCTTCTTTTGAGCTCCATTCTGCTGATTTATGGCCACCAAGTCAACTCACCTATCATGTAGTCATAAATCAGCTGGGAGAATCTCAAGAAGGAAAATAGCACTTAAAACTCTCCTGCCAAAGCCACCTTGCTGATGGCTTTGCAGCCAACAATAGTGAAATACAAAAGTTATAGAAGGAAATTGGTGCACATTTTTTTAATGAAATCCAAAAGCAAAAAAATGACTTTTAAGGAAAAATACAAGCTATTAAGAGAAAAGTCCTATCACAATGACTAATCTGATCTCTTTTGTTCGTCACCGGATATAGTAATTATATATGAATAAATGAATAGATGTAGAACATATATATAATTTATGACAATTTTTGACATTCAGGCTGAATATTTTTCTTAATATTGCGTTCTTCTGGGGTAATGAGTAGTTTTCCATTCTGACTGATATATGTTTTTCTCGGGTCCTGTAAATTGTAGCGGGATATGTTGTAGCGAGGGACATTTTTTTCTAGGATGTGATATGAAACACCTAGAACACATACATATTCTGCAATGGAAAATATCCACTTACCATGCGCCTCGTTAAACTCTCCTTCTTTTCCCTTTAAATAGCTCCAGATATGTTGGAAATCAAATAATGAAACACTGAGAAGGATTTTTGGAAAAATGCGATATCAGGTACAATCAGCAGAAGACCTGGAGATCAGGGACGCAGTGAGCAGGTCATGTTGTACAGGGGCTTCTATCATGTATATGACATGTAACAACATAGAGGAGTGCCGGAAACGCCATACCAAATAATACAGCCACATCGGTTATAAAGAGACTGTCCATGTTAGTGATGCTTGCCGAGTCCAGAAGTAGTCACAAATCCCACCAGTCTTGATGATGAGTGCATGGAGATGAAATCCGGGAAGAGATCGGAGAGTTTCTGTGAGGTGATGATTACAGATGAGCGACCGTCCTGATGTTCGTCAAACATGTTGACTTCAATAGGAACCAAACCAAATGCATAGACAACACCTTCAGGGGGAGGCAAAAAGCTGCCAAAATAGCGTAAAATTAGGGGCAGACAACAGGAAAAGCGGCATCAATTGACTCATCAAATGAATTATAAATCAATAATTAAAAAAAAATGACATAGGTTCCCCTGTATTTTTGATAACCAGCCAGGCCAAACTGACAGCTGCAGGCTGCAACCCCAGGCTATCAGCTTTAGCAAGGCTGGTTATCATGAATAGAGGGGTCCCCATGCTGATTTTTAATTATTTAAAAAAATAATAAAAAAAAAAGACTTGGGGCTCCCCCCATTTTTGACAATGAGCCAAACTAAAGCAGACAGCTGGGGGCTGGTATTCTCAGGCTGGTAAGGGGCCATTGATATTGACCCCCAGCCTAAAAATAGCAGCCCGCAGCCATCCCAGAAAAAGCACATCTATTAGATGCACCAATTCTGGAGCTTTGCCCTCCTCTTCCCACTTGGCCTGTGACGGTGTCAAGTGGGGTCCATATTTGTGGGGTTGATGTCACTTTAGTATTGTCCGGTGACATCAAGCCCACAGCTTAGTAATAGAGTATTATACTTATTTCTCACTGCAAAATGCAAATACATTTATATAATTAATACAATGCGATTTTCTGGATTTTATTTTTGATATTCTATCTCAATCTCTCAATATTAAAATTAACCTACCCTTAAAATTATAGACTGTTCATGTCTTTGTCAGTGGGCAAACTTACAAAATCTGCAAGGAATCAAATAATTATTTCCTTCATTGTATTAGATAAATAATAGATAAATAATAGATAGATAGATAGATAGATAGATAGATAGATAGATAGATAATAGATAGATAGATAGATAGATAGATAGATAGATAGATAGATAATAGATAATGGATATATAGATAAATAATAGATAATAGATAGATAATAAAAGATAGATAGATAACATATAATAGGTAGATAATTGATAAATAAATAATTGATTATAGATAGATAAATAGTTAGATAATAGATAGATAATTGATATCTGATTTATGGTAATGTCTGACACGCGATCCCATTTAGCAGACGGCCACATATTACTAGCTGATTAGACAGTGTCTGATGGATCCCTTTCTCCCACATCCAGGTCCGGCCCAGTGTAGATTTGATGTCTGGAGTCGCTGTAATCACTGTATAGTCTCACAGAGGGTTTCTCGAGGTCACAGACTGATAAAAGATAATTCTCCAGCTGAATCCACTTCAAGAACCTTTCATCACTTTGAGCTTTCCGTGAATTCGATGTATTGTCTCTGCCGAGAGTCAAAATAGAGCAGAGGTTATACAAGTCTCTAAAATAAAATGGTAAATTGTTCCTGGCGCTCCCTTGTCCTCACATCTGATTCCATACTTTTCTCTTCACCTCCTTGTTCTACAATTTTTCTTCAAGAAATCACAGTGGTTAAAACTGGAAAGAGGTAACGACAATTCCTGAAGTACATGGTCCAGGCTCCACAAAATCCTCTGGCTTGGAAAGAAAACTAGAACTTAAATTAGTTTTTTTAATCCAGATTGAGATTTTTCTTGAAAAAAAAAATTGAGATTCCCAAGTAGAGGTATTTGCATGCAGTACTCCCTGGAAACATGTGGACTGTTACGTGGACAATCCTTCTTACACCAGTAGAAGTGCCACAGCAGCACGAAACGGGTGTCATCCATTCCACTCCTGCTCCCATCCTCCCGACGCCAATGTTTTAAAGTATTGGAATAAAGAAGTTTTTTAACCAGTGAGTGCCATCCGTTCCTTTCAATTTTTGTATCCATTGTGGCTATTTTCTTTGGAGTGGCACCCCGGCTCACGGAGCACTTACTGCTGTATACTGTACATGCTTGCAGCATCAGTTCATGCAATTACCTGTGCACTGAGTGGGCTTCCCCGCTGTGCGGATTAACACTTTGTTGGAATTATATTGGACAAGACATACCCGGAAGAGGTGAAGCCCTCAGTTGCAATGAACTTGGCTTTAAGTAAGGTGAAAAGTTGGGAACCTTGGAAGGAGCCACCGATATTCAGGATTTAACCCATGCACAGGCATCGGGTCAATGGGTTTTTCTAAAACTCAATCTGATTGTAGCCGCTCTGACAGAGGCTGAAATCAAAACACAAAGGCCCAAATAAGATATGTGAAAATCTGTCGGTCAGAGGAGTCAGAGGTCTCTCAAAAGAAGTGAAGGTCAGGGCAGATGGCAGACAAGAATCACGATCAAGTTCAAGGGCCTGGAAGACTTTATTGAAACACTTACACCGATATGTTGATGTTCAGAAGACTGAGCGCCAGAAGTGCAGAGGAGAAGTTAGTGGTAATACTGTATGACCACTGGAGGAGGTCAAAAGGAGAACATCTCACAACATCCTAAGATTCAGCTCCTCCATCAGGCAGATGGAAAAAAGGAGAAAAGTGAGCTACTCCATCAGAAAGAAGTCACCACCTATAACTGTACTATAACCTCCTATATGTTCTGCAGGTCTGGCATCTACCACTATTTGGTTACCGTGTGGCGGTAATATCAGTGTTGGTCTTTGTATAGACATGTATATTCAGTAACAGCTCAGTCATCTGCTGAGGATCCTCTATACACACGATTAGGGGGCACAACCATAGTTCTAAACATGGTTACCTGGTTAGTGGCCCACTCAGAAGTTTGGCCCCTCTGAGCTCCTCGTTGTATTGTGTTTGCTTAGTTTCAACATCTCTGCAGTTCTCCTCAGGTGACGTTCTGAGAATTGCTCCTCGTCATTTGTGTCCTTTCTCGTTATGATTCCTGCTTTCGATACCTCTATGCCACCCTTTCCCCCACCAGGTTATGGTCAGATTAGATGCTAATGACCTTGATGAGTGACTCCCTATCTGTATATATCAGGCAGGTTTATCTGTCCTACATCCACCACTGTATTTTGCTTAAGTGTCTCAGCTTGATATCGACAACTATTGTATCATATGAATATCGTCTGTGAATATTTGTCTTGGCAGAAAGCGTCTTCAGTAGGCGATGCTGCTACTCACGTTTAATATAGCCTCTAAACAATGTTTTCGTTCTTTGTGCAGGTCTCTCGGTGTTTCTCTTTATCATATTCTATTAAAAAACTGCAACTTCTTATGCAGAATGAACTATCAGGTCTCATAACGGGTTATTAAAAATGACCTGTCACTTGATTAAAAAAAAAAAGAATTAAATACCTTGTAAAAATCCGTGAGCTTCTGTTTTGCATTGTGTAACTACATTGCAAAGATATTCACATTTTTTTGCTTTTTGAGCGCAATATGTGAAATTTCTGCTTGCAGTTCTGCTTGCATTTCTTTAGAGTCTTCTCTGGGGCTGTGCATTTTAACCCCTACCTCCCGTCCCAGAAGGAGCCAATCACAACACCAATAGACTAGCAGTCTCAGATTCTATCAAGCTGTGATAGGCAGCATTTAATAGGGGTAAAGGCGCAAGTCCAAAAGGAAACACTCTAAAAAGACACCCAGTCGGACTTCAAGCAGAGATTTCACTTACTGCACTCCAAAAGCAAAAAAAAGAGAATATTTCCTAATATTGTTTAACTGTAAACGTATTTAGATTCTTAATTATGGTTGTGCTATCAATTATGGTTGTGCTATCTATGCATGGTTCTCGGTTCCTTTTCTAAGCACCTAAAATAAAGTCCTAGTGAGTGCAGCTCTGGAGTATAATACAGGGGGTAACTCAGGATCAGTAATGTAATGTATGTACACAGTGACTGCACCAGCAGAATAGTGAGTGCAGCTCTGGAGTATAATACAGGAGGTAACTCAGGATCAGTAATGTAATGTATGTACACAGTGACTGCACCAGCGGAATAGTGAGTGCAGCTCTGGGGTATAATACAGGAGGTAACTCAGGATCAGTAATGTAATGTATGTACACAGTGACTGCACCAGCAGAATAGTGAGTGCAGCTCTGGAGTATAATACAGGAGGTAACTCAGGATCAGTAATGTAATGTGTGTACACAGTGACTGCACCAGCAGAATAGTGAGTGCAGCTCTGGAGTATAATACAGGATGTAACTCAGGATCAGTAATGTAATGTATGTACACAGTGACTGCACCAGCAGAATAGTGAGTGCAGCTCTGGAATATAATACAGGATGTAACTGAGGATCAGTAATGTAATGTATGTACACAGTGACTGCACCAGCAGAATAGTGAGTGCAGCTCTGGAATATAATACAGGACGTAACTCAGGATCAGTAATGTAATGTATGTACACAGTGACTGCACCAGCAGAATAGTGAGTGCAGCTCTGGAGTATAATACAGGATGTAACTCAGGATCAGTAATGTAATGTATGTACACAGTGACTGCACCAGCAGAATAGTGAGTGCAGCTCTGGAGTATAATACAGGAGGTAGCTCAGGATCAGTAATGTAATGTATGTACACAGTGACTGCACCAGCAGAATAGTGAGTGCAGCTCTGGAGTATAATACAGGAGGTAACTCAGGATCAGTAATGTAATGTATGTACACAGTGACTCCACCAGCAGAATAGTGAGTGCAGCTCTGGGGTATAATACAGGATGTAACTCAGGATCAGTAATGTAATGTATGTACACAGTGACTGCACCAGCAGAATAGTGAGTGCAGCTCTGGGGTATAATACAGGATGTAACTCAGGATCAGTAATGTAATGTATGTACACAGTGACTGCACCAGCAGAATAGTGAATGCAGCTCTGGAGTATAATACAGGATGTAACTCAGGATCAGTAATGTAATGTATGTACACAGTGACTGCACCAGCAGAATAGTGAATGCAGCTCTGGAGTATAATACAGGATATAGTCCAGAATGATGACAAGATGAGTAATGCAATAGATGTACACAATTATTTGTGGATATTTTTGGAATTGAATCGATGACATATTGTGTAAACTCCTTACATATCTTGTTCCATGTGATAATTTACTCCAGCGCTCTTTGTACAGACAGGTTGTTGGTGTCGTAGTGGAATCACGTTTCATCTCCTGCTTTCTCTTTTTATAATGATCGCTCTTAAACCTTTTAGCAGATGGTTGACCTCTCCGCTCTCCTTCATGCGATGTACGCCGTCTCCTCCTGTATGAGCGATACGTTGGTGTGAACCCTTGTGATGTGGTTTGGGGGCTGCCGGGAGATGCTGATCTGTTTTCGAACCTCGTTTCGCCCCCACCCCAGGATTATTTTGTAAATACATAAATTAGGTTTCGTTGAGACGAGATCCAGTGTCGGGCGTCTGCTGTTACATTCATTGGCTTTTTTCCTCTTTATTTAGTCATCGTAGTCTAAAGGCAAATAAAACTCTGGATAAAAACAAAATGGATGTTTTTACGATTTTCGAGAGTGTGCTGAACGTCAGCTACAAAAATGCTTTTAGCATCGGTAGACTATTAGCCATATGGAAGCCTTTAATATCTTTTTAAGCACGTCCAGTACCACAATGCGATGTTATAGTATACGTTTGGGAGCCAACATGACAAGAATGAGGCTGGAGAATGAAGTAGCGGTGGGGAGAAGTTGGAAAAGCAAATAGTGGGGGTGACAGTGTTCTTTTCCAGTCTGATTGATGAAATGAGGAACATGGGGGGTTTATAAAGTGAGAAGAGGAAGGAGTCGGCAGAGGCGTCCAAGATAAACTGATGGATGTTCCTAGGTTTGGTCCGGGTTGGAAATTGAATAAAGGGACTTTTTAGAGCATCCAAGAACTTTCGCCAGGCTTCCCATTGATCGACTTCCTGCACTAGAAAACATGATATATATTTGGATATTTTCAATAGCTGTATCATATTTGCTCCTTACCGGGGGATACAAAAATATGAGATCAGCTGAGATTATTTACAAAAATGACTCTACACCCCGGAGGAAGGTTGTTTTGTCAGAGAGCTGCCAGTTTGGTCATTGGCAAATGTCCTAACACAATACACGGCGACTGGCCCAGAACCTATGATTAATCCAATTCGCTACAGTCTCTACAGCGAGCGTTGAGCCGCGGCTGCACAACACAGCTCACATTGAGATGGAAATTGGAAACGATTTTTGGGTTTACAGCTTGTAAAATGCTTCTAATGCAACGCAGACCTGTCAACGTAAATTTATCGGGGATGGGTGAAAATCAGCGGTGGGTTCCAGTGGTCGTGGCGTTGATGGTCGAGTTCTCGGTATCTGATTATCATTTTAATCCTTATTTACACAAGTTATTCCAAGCAATTGTATCATAGTTCCAACGAGACTTCTTACTTGCTTTCTTCTCAGAACATCAGTCAAGATCGTAAATCTTAAAAAAGATCATTAAGCACAGAAACAACCAAATAATATAGATATAAAAATATCACAAAATTTATTATCAGCTACAAGTATTAATAAATCCTCAATATAAAAAGGAGTTGGGAAAACTAGAAACCCTAAAGAAAGCAAGTACATAGACATAATGCCAGCCAAGATAAGGGATGAAAGTGGCCACTTCTCTCGACACATGTTTCGCACAAAGTGCTTAATCAGGAGGTCTTTACTACAACTTAGTTATATATCCATTGTATGAGACTTTATTTAGACTATTTTGGACTATGTTGACACTATTGAATCTGAAGATTCAAAATTCCAATTCAATCATTTTATAACTGTATTCTGTTAGCTACACGGTTTGATAATGGTTTGAAATTTTGAGTAAAGTTTAATTTCGAGCATTGTTTGAAATTTTAAACCAAGTCTGTGGCAAATTTTCCCGGCATCATTAGAAGGCTTTACGGTACTTACTGCAGGCACATTGTGCTTTTTTTTTTTTCACTCACCTTGACACACCAAGGGAAAGAATCTAACCGAATTATACAATTCACTTATAAGACACTTTTTGCATGCAACATTGGTGGCTGACCTATTTTCTAAAATGGGAGTATGCGGGTCTGGAATATTATTTTTGAAAAATTGGTGTGAACCAGGGCAAAGTGACCTGGACAAAATTAAAGTCAAACATGAAGTGTCATCAATGAGCAATCAGCTTACCAAATATTACTCAGTGCTAATGGTATGAACATGTAAGAACATCATAAAAATTAGAAAAATGTGTTTCACTGGGTTTGGAAGGAGAATAGATGTAGGACTAAAAGCTATGATTCCAATAGGAAAACAAAAAAGTCAACAGTCCATAATTAGCAGCATATAGATTATATAAGAAGGCTTAACACATACTGATACTTTTCATTTTAGTTTTATGTGTACATGAGGAAGAACATCATTTCCTCCCATAATGTAACATGTATCCTGTATTTTCTCCAGTTTTCCACTCTGCACAGTCTAATTGTTCATAGACTCTGAGCTAGTAGATGGAGACTAGCTACCATGAAGTCTCCCATACACAGTACACATGAAACCCTGCTCTCCTGCCTCTATGTAGCATGATTTGAAGAAGCATCAGCATTTGGGTAATCTTACAATTGTACTGAGCAGTGTAGCTGTGAATCCAGCAATGGGATGAGACAAAAAGGGTTCGCTCACACTTGCAAATAAATCGGATTGCATTCCAAACAATGATATTCTGACTGTGTGCTTAACTGTGTTTTTTTCAGCTCTGATTGGATTGAGACCAGATTGAAAAAAACACAAAAAACCCCACTGCATGCTGTGATTGCATCCTATGGGTGCATGTGAACCATTGCACTGCACTGGGATGTCACCCAAGTGCAGTGTGATTCCTGCGGACACCAGCAACAGAGGAAATGGAGAAATTAATTTCTGTGTCTCCTCCACACCTGTGTTCCGATTCTCTGATGCGAGAGGATCGGAGCACAGAGCACTGACTCTCGGCTCATGCACGCAGCGGAGCTGGTGCCGAGTGTCATTAGCATATTGCATTTGATAGCATACGCTAATGTGATTCCAGCCAGAAACTGGAAAACCTTGATAGTGAGCAGTGCAGCTGTAAATCCAGCTGTCGACGAGATAAAACACTAACTAGGAGGCAACAGCATGGAAAATGTTATACAACAGTACTAAGCAGTGCAGCTGTGAATCCAGGACTAAGGTGAGATAAATCAAAGTACAGTAGAAATCTTTGGAAATCTTCACTATGCAGTGTTGATGTCAGCTGCATCAATGGCAGCTCCGGTGAGTGTATAGAAGAGTATTCATTTTTTGTATATTATCTATAGTCTCATCTAATAATGATGATACAAATTGAGCGTACTGACAAATTCTAATTTCAGCAGATTTGCTCATCGCCCATGGATATGAGTAGCCCCATCGTCAGTTCAGCTCTGTAGGATATCAATATGAGCAGATATTAAAGAATAAAGTACAATGACCCTATATGACCGGCTAATATAGCATGGCTGAAATGTAACGGTGAGATGAGTAAAGTTAAGGCTTAAACGAGGGCTAAGAGTTAAAGGATAAATTACTAAGAGCTTTAAGCTTAGAATACTATTGTGGTCTGCTCTACATCCTGAAATACTAGAGAAACACAAACTTTCTGGAATTTATAGTGTTTGTCAAGATTTACTACTGGACCGGCTGATACCTGAGCTTTTCTATAAAGATCTCAAAGTAAATTAAAACAAACTGTTATTCTCTTCTGGCCCTAAATGTCTCCCCGGTATTGCTGCCACTTTTCCGACATTGTAATACTAGTTTATCCTTATTATTTTTAGCTTTTTTTTTTGTTTTTACAACATTTTTATATTTTCTTTTAACTATTCCTTATTTGTATTGTTTTTACAATTTTTGTTCTTCATATATTTTTAGATTTTGTTTTTTTTTGTATTTCACTACTTGTCAGTTCATTTTAATATTTTAAATTACTTTTTTCTTTTTTTTTCTTTAAAACGTAACATGTATCTCAGTTGCCTTTGAATTGTTTTGTTTGTTAGTTTTTATTCTTTGTCGGTTTCTGCCTTTCCCGTCCCTTTGAGGCACATTTTCTTCATAAAGGTCACCTTTTTTGATGTTCTATTTGCAAAGATTAATATATCATTACAGGGGTTATTAGGTAGAAAGGCGTTCCATTTAGGCAGCTGGGCTGTACGCTCCTCTCTAGAGAGACATTTCCTTTCCACAGTTTTTACTTTGAGACAAAATACAGGAAAACAGTTAAGCCCCCATTCTTGACTTTGAAGGCAAGGTGCAAGGTGATTGCATCATCTGGGTAGGAGCTACAAAAATCTAACTTGAGTAGGTGTTTCCAATAAAACGTTGTTTCAATGGAGTCCTTTCTTCATCGGCTTTCATTAAATACCCGATTCCCCATGTGTTACCTGCAGCTCAAGACGTCAATAGCTTTAGTAAGTCATTGGAAGAATGAAAAGTCACCGGTAGAGATCGGAAAATTGAATTTGCTTTGAATTGAACAACTCACCAAAACCCTTTTGTTTTGCGATCCAATTCATGCGAATTTTGAGCTGTAGTAATAGGTTAAAAAATATATATCTTTACCTTTATCCCTTTGGTATTGACTAGGCTTCATGGAGAATCATGACGTTGCATGAGGCACAGCCAATACTGCAGATGCAGAAGAGTGGAGATGAAGATGGAAGAGAAGACCAGCTGCGGTGGTAGGATAGGTGAGTGAGAAGGTAGCTGTATTTTTTTAACCCTCCATATTATGGGGTCTGGAAAGACCACAGACCACAATAAACAACTTTTCCTGGCAACTCGATTTGCATTGGATAATTGAATTTCACTTTCCCATGCAAATTTTAAGAGGATCTTTCAGATTCGAATTCAATCAGGTTTGGCTCATCCTTAGGGCTCATTCAGACAGCAGTGGTTTTTCATCAGTGTTTGAATGCCAAAATCAGGAGTGTCTCCAAAAGGTGGATCATTTGTCAATCTTTCAATTATATTTTTCTCTGTATGTGTTTGGCATTCAAGCTCTCATGAGAAATCACTGGTGTCTGAATGAGTCCTTAGTCACCAACTAACCCCCACAATTAGCTTTCTCGCAATGAAACTGCATCTATGAAATATCACTAGTGTCTTCTGCACCAATTCCCCATCTTTGACGCTGGTGAACATGGCTGCAAAGTTAATGGCATTGGCATATCTAAAGTCATCTTTACTGGAGTGAAGCTGGAATTTCAGGTCTAGTCTGACATGTGATTGACGTCTACATTTCACCAAGATGAAAAAATGCTCATGAGGTTTATAGTAGACACATTGGTTATCAGTGATGTCCATTCTTCCACTCCACTGTCCATCCCGTATTGGAAAGTGGCCTGACATAAAATAATGATGGCAGAAAAAGATGTCATATATGTACTTACCACACTCCAGCACCAAACCTTTCTGCCAGGTACTAGCATGTTGACTTCTTTGTGCAGGGCATTCATTGTGCCATGTGTTTCACAGTCTTTCCAGCATTCCTGGCAGACAGTACTTCCAACAAACCACACCATCCATTTGACCAACCAACTAGGAGACAATCCTGGCTCCAGGTGCAGTATTTGACATTGTATATGGTTCTACTACACTGGAGTGCTCTGGAATGCAGTACTAGTTCTCCAATCAGTATTTCTTCCTGACTATACATCTGGACTAAAACCTACTGTAGATGCCTACTGCATTTTGACATTAGCAGCCTGGCTGCCAATCTTCCTAAACTCTGATCCAAACATTCCTGGTTATGTTTTTGGATCCAATTTTGTTTTTGAAGTTGATTTTCTTTTACAAACCGGCTTGTCTAGTATATTAATTAACTTGTTCCACTGGTTAACAGCTTTAGAACAAGTGTCTACAACATTTACCTTTTGGATAGTGTCAATGGATTAAATTGTGTATGTCCTTTCCAACAAAACCTGTGGAAACGCATGGAAAAGCTACATCTTAAGGGATGTTTTTGATCACATACCAATCTAAAATGTCCAGTGAAGGTCCATATTCTGTAACTTGAATCCTCTTGTCTTGAGTGTGTAGTTCTTCTTTTTCAGCATTCTGCTAGCACCTTGTTTGCTGAGCCGAAACTTCCTTTCTCCTTATGTTTGTTTTTTTTGTGGATCCTGATTGTTTTAAAAGGATTTATTATCAAAGAGGATTGGTCTGTGGAACAGTTCTCTGAAATTTTTTGCTGGTACAATTGGTTCAATGTGTCGCATTTAAAGCAAACTTGTTCATTTACCTAAAGGCTGATGGTTTGCCTTTCTGCCCTCACCCTCCACAATGAGTTACAGCAGTTTTTGGTCCATACAACAATCAAAATATTGTAATGACTCAAACATAATCAAATGGATTACTTATTCTTCCCTTACAGCGATGACACAACCTTTAGGCTTTCTGTTCTCTACGTGTCACCTAGGTCACCCGAGTAGTGTGAGTGGAGTCATGGCTCACCCAACTGGAAAGAGTGAAGAAGTAAGAAAAGAGCCTTGTTCATTTAGCAAAACTTAGCTGGAAAGAATTTTGGTAAAAGTGTAAATCTATAATTTAATATTTAACAACCCCCGAGAGGTTAGAAAATGAGGAGCTTCCAACTACTAATGGCAAAAACAGTGTTGTCACCAAGGTCAAAGTGAGAGCAGGCAATTATTAACGACACACATTGGATTTTCTTAATGGAATAAAAAAGGGAAACATAAAATGTGAGTAACGTGGTGAACTGGTCTCTGAATCTCGTCAATGGTGGCATCAAAACAGACGATTTATAATATCAGGGGTGCATTAACGCTAACGCAGAGTCCAGGGGTCACATCACTGAGGAGCTCAAAGGTGTTTTCTGTCTGTCGCAAGGAAATGACATGGTCTGAAAATAATATGGAGCAACAGAACGTATTTATGGCCTCATCCCAATCGGGAACGGAAAAGACTAAATTACGTTCAACAACTAGAAAACAAAGAGAAATAAAATATTTGTTACTAAATATAAAATACTATCCAAAACACTGAAGCCAAAGTATTCAACCAAAGATGTCAACCGGCCTTCTGTACAGTAGTGCATCTATTAAATACTGGCCTACACTGGTCATTAAAGTTCACATTGAACAGTATCCTCCACTACATTTTAGTTATGAGACACTTTTTGGGCAGTTAACAAAGAGAGATGCGCTAAGGCAGGACCTGAACTCAACCGAATGCAAAACCTGTTGAGCCATGTGGCAGAAGGCTCTTCAGCCAGAACTGCTACACCTTTACCTCTTCTAGCTGCACAGCCATTCTAAGGATCTCTGAAAAGCTAAATAACAAGTGGAGATAAGCCGACTGGAGAAAATTTAAATTTGTCGAACTGTATGGATTTTCTTGGTATATCCAATTCACAGACCTAGGAATACAATGTACTATTTTTTTAAGCATAATGATAGCAAGATGTTCTAAAAACCTCACATCACATGTCTGGCCTGTCTGCTGCTCTCTGCCGCTGTCCAGTCCTCATGGCCTCTTCTTTGGGCCATTGTCGCTCTTGACTGTTTACTCTAAGTAAGGACTTCACGCCATGACCAGACCTCCCGTCGCACATCATGACATTATGACACATAATGTTCATGGCCTGGTCGCAGCCAAAAGTCCTGACCGAGAGTGAACAACCCAGGAGATGTGCCATATGATGTGGAAAATAAGAAGCTCTGAGCACCGGATGGAGGGCAATAAGCAGTGGAGGGGCAAAATAGATGAGCGGCGAGGTGAGTACAAGTTTTTTCTTTTTCAAATTTTTGCTAGCAAAATTACAAAATGGCAATCTGCCAGATGCCATTTTGCCGAATCTGCACAAAGCAAATTTACACAAAAATTATTGTTCAGTGGGTGACAAGCAGCCATTGATACGATTTTGATAAGGAATTTAATGTCCTAGTTAAAAAAATAGAAACAATATAGAAAAAAGTGCAGGACACGGGTTGTTAACGTCTGCCAAAGGTTTCTTTATTGACAAATTATTCAGGTTTAGTGTTTCACTATCAAATTGGTATCTTCATCAGGCCAAGTATGTCTTTGGATGGTCATTGAGAAGAGCCCGTGTCCTGCATTTTTTTTATATTGTTATTTATCCTGCGATGTTGTTTGTCCGCCATCACTGAGGAAAGGAGCAGCATCGGACAGACCATAATTCTGCAGGTCTTTACCCTCAATTTTTACAGCCCCAGAAAGTGAGCGCATCCCTCACTACCCTACCTTTACTTCCACCTTGTATGGAGTTTATTGCAATAGTAGGCACTGTGTCTCATTTTTTTATCTTTTGAAGCCACTAACTAAAAAATTACTTTCCTGTTACTTTTTTTTAAGATGACCAATTAGACTTGTCTCTTGTGGGAGAGATTGACTCCAAGTCAGTTTCAATAGAGTTGTCTTCCACTAGATCCATCATTGTGTTACAACCCAATCCAACTGGGGAATCATCTAGTTACGATGGGCCAATCTTACCCATAGTTAACACCAAAATATTCAGTATTTAATCAGGTCAAGGAGTGAATGAATGGCAAACTTGGCCAAGTTGAGGACCTGTCCCTCGGGAAGAGATGAACATGCAGCGATGGTGGACACACTTCTCTTCAGAAAAACGTGTCGGAAAGTTTACTCTAGACTTCCTGCCCTCAGTAAGACAAATACTAAACCGGGAGCCCTCACCTCCTTCATAGCCCTCTACCTTTTTTTTATCAAGCAATCTGAAAATTTGCTAGGTCACCCACAAAAGGAAGCCTTTTATTAAGAATTGTGTTTTCTTTTGCCACAGGCAGACAGACTAAATAAATAGCGGCATAGACTACTCGCTATTCCTCATCCCCAATCATAATCCAAGAATCACAGACAATACGGGCTTTGCAGAATGAAAGAATTTTAATAAAAACACGCCATTCGAAACCCTTGTCAGCCCCTATACTTGACTCTTATAAAGAATTTATTTCATTACTAAAAGTGCTGTTGATTTAGTGTTACTTTCAGCACTTGAATTCTTGGAGAGCTTGAATAGAAGGGCGACTTCCAAGATAAATATATTATGCAAAGTACGGACCTTTCTTTGCCATTTACTGATACAAGTGAAAATCAATGTGTTTCCCATTTTGAGGTTCGAAGAGGGGGGGAAGGGTGGAAAGGGGTGTATCGGAATTGTGTTGCGTTTCTCTGTTGCTCAGATGTAGGTTGTTTCAACATATGTATGGCTTATTTGACAAGCTGCCCCGAGATGAGAGCCATTTCCGAAAGCCTCCGCTGAGCTATACACAATGACATGCCTAGTAGTAATTGATATGAAGGGATCACGAGGCGAGGGCACTATAACATGTCACCCAGGAGAGATTACGGGGCCCGCTTAGGAACTTAATTATGTTTTGATTATATGGGCTGCGGACTGATATGGATGCTTATTACCTATCACTTTACCCGGCTGTAACAAGTGGGGAAATGTTGTATAACCTTGGTCAGGAAACGGAGTCTGCCCCTGGGTTTTCACTTGCCAAAATGTAAGGCTGAAGTACTAAACACCAACCATTCTTGGCAGACCTCAAGTGCCATTCACACGTCAATACTTGCATTCACGTCTACGGCAGTTGGCAGACGGAAGAAGTTTACTGCTCTGTAAAAAAGCACAGAATTAATTAGATTTTTTTTTTCTTAGTCTGAATTGTTCACGTAACTCAACATGACCTTATGGTGAGGCTCACCCCAGTCTGGTTATGTCTGAAGAAGGAATAAGTGTTGACATGAACTTCACCAGCCTGAGGACAAAAAAGCATGGCTTCATAAGCCTTTGATTCAGTAGTGGTGTCTCCAGGGACGTACCAGAAGCCGGTCATAGCTGGTCAGATCGAATTCTGAGAGGTTTGAAAGTATATTGAAAGAAACCTGACCTTGATTTCATAAAGATCAACCAAACAACAATGTTTTCCACCCTTCAGTTTAGCAGAAATGAGCAGATTTTCTGAAATTCAAATTTGGCAAATCACGCAGATGTTACAGGGAAATTCAATTCATTTGGCTTTTAGTTTAATGTTTTATATTAAAAATAAAAAAATAGCACCTTACCCCTTACCAACCACCTGTCTCGCCATTCTTATAGACCACCATCCAGTCGTCTGTGCCTCTTCTTTTCCTCTACGAACATTAGGTGCATTCTCTACAGACGCTTCACTTCAGATCGAGGCTACCGGCATGTCTAGGTCTAGGCATGTCTAGGTCCCAGGAGTCACTGCGCACCATGCCTTCACTCGTTGTAATGTTGTGACGACTAAATGACAAAGATGTCAGCAGTTTAGAAGTGCCGGAAGTCTCGATCGGGAGTGAAGAGGCCTAAGAGGATGTTTACAGAGGGGAAAGAGGAAAAGAAGAAGCAGCTTCAGGATAAGTGGACAGGTGAGCAACCAGGTTAGAATTATTATTATTTTGTTTTTTACCTTTTGCCTGGCCCTCTAAGACCAGCAAAATGACAGCCATAGCTAGCCGCTATTCTGCTTACATCATGCAGAGTAAAGAATAAGAAATACCCAGCATTTTGGAGAATAAGATTTTTTTTTAAATTTAAGGAAAATTACATTTCCTGCTCATCTATAAAGCCAGGAATCGACAGAGTTGACATTACATTAACTGATTCTATGTTCTTTTTGGAAGCTACCATGTGACTTATCTTATCTCAGCTACGCTAGAGTTGGCCATAAATATAAAATATAAGTCAATCTAATTACCCAATTTTGTCTATTACACTTATAATTTTTAAATTGTGTGTGAATTGTCAGTTGTGAATAGTTGACTCCCTAGTGCTAATCAGTGAGGTTGGAATTATTTTCACCATTGTCAGATGACACTAGGCAGATATTACATGAATGGACAAAAATGACCACAAGAACAAGCTCACTACACTTTCTGCTCATTACAATTTTTTGTTACATGTCCTTGATCTGCCATTTCATATAAATGATTTGACATCCCATTGAATGGTTGCCTGGTCTTCTCTATACATCCAGCTTTATAATCATCAGATCCCTATAAGAGTCCTTGATCATTACTAGTTAGTAAATACAATTGTGCCTACTTACTAGCCCACATAACTGTCAATACTTGTGGTCAATTAATCAATTAATTCCCAATGGCATGGTTCATCTGGAAGTGAATTGACAATTTTAGTCTCTGCAGAAGGAAATTCTTGCAATGAACCTTTCTGTAGGACTCACTGACAAGCAAGAGGGCGCACTGTCAAATGAGGGGACTCACTAATAAACGAGAGGGCTCACTGACGAATGAGAGGACTCACTAATAAACGAGAGGGCTCACTGACAAATGAGAGGACTTACTGACCAATGAAAGAACTCAATGACAAACAAGAGGATTCACTGACAAACTAGAAGTCTCACTGGCAAACGAGAGGCCTGACGGACAAACAAGAGGGCTCACTGACAAACGAAAGAACTCACTGACATGGAGGAAGGCTCACTGACAAACGAAAGGACTCCCTGACAAACGAGAGGGCTCTATGAGAAATTAGAAGGCTCCCTGACAAACGAGGGGGCTCACTGACAAACGAGAAGGCTCACTGACAAATGAGAGGACTCCCTGACAAACGAGAGGGCTCACCAACAAGCGAGAAGGAATAATGACAAACGAGAGGACTCAATGACAAACGAGAGGACTCAATGACAAACGAGAGGACTCACTGACAAGCGAGAAGGCTCACTGACAAGCAAGAGGGAATAATGACAAGCGAGAGGACTCAATGATAAACAAGAGGACTCACTGACAAGCGAGAAGGCTCACTGACAAGCGAGAAGGAATAATGACAAACGAGAGGACTCAATGACAAACGAGAGGACTCAATGACAAACGAGAGGACTCACTGACAAACAAGAAAGCTCACTGATAAACGAGAAGGCTCACTGACAAGCGAGAGGGAATAATGACAAACGAGAGGACTCAATGAGAAACAAGAGGACTCACTGACAAATGAGAAGGCTCACTGACTAGAAAGAAGGCTGTGGGGGCACTGCTCAAGAGTTGAACACTTCCAACCATATCCCCTTACAGATCACAGCTGATCCTTGCGGGCCCAGCTGTCGAAAACTTTGTGTTCAGCTCATTTTATGGGTCTTTTAAGCCAAATAACATTGTCCAAAGTAGAAAACCTCTTTTTAAACTGTTACAGGGAGCAGAGGGGGCACAACTATCGCTGTCTCAGAGGGTGCAACCACCACTGGGCCCGCAGGATGGGGGCCCGCTGACGCCAGTGAGAACAAGGTTACACAATCAGCTGAAATGTATTGTAGTGCTGAGACCTACCAGGTCTATGCACTGCAATACACGCTGCTGGCCAATCAGAGGTTGGCAGCTGACATTGATGTAATTGTCATGGGCGGCGCATGGCAGCGGCATCATGCGCCGCCTGTGGCTGCCTCAAAAACAGCTGCTGACCTCTGTGTTAGCTATAGAAGAGCATGCCGCCTGTTGTGAGAGCAGAGAAAGGAACAAGAATCTTTAAAAAAAAATGTGTTAGAGAAGAGCATCAGATTTATAAAAGGGAGGGGTTAAGGATGGAGACATTATACCAGGATGGGGACATTATACCAGGATGAGGACATTATACCAGGATGAGGCCCATGGTGGGACATAATTACAGTACCAGGCCAGGATGGGGACATTATTATATGAGGGTGCAAACACATATTTCTTTATAGGATGTAGAAAGCTACAAGGGTCCATACAACTGACCAACATGCAGGTGGGGACCCAGGTCTAACTATTGCTCTGGGGCCCGTCGGACTCTAGATACACCACTCGTATTAATTAGTCTCTAATTACTGGATGGAAATGAGGACTGGGGCCTGCATTATAATATGTATATTGGGGGCCATAACAAGCTGAATAATTACTCACCAAAGCCGCTGCTTTTATAAACCTCGGGCCAGCCTCACTATTGATCTCGGGATCCTTCTGTAAATCTTTAATATCTTGTGAATGTGGCTGTTCCCTTCCCAGCAAGCCTGGTGAACCATCTTCCCCGAGGAGAGGCTGAGCTAGAGGTAATTAGGAGCAGGCCCGTGCCTCGTGACTGCAGGTTCTGTGCAGACCCCTATCCAGACAATTGCACAATTGTGGTGGATGCGTAGGCAGAGCACTTGTCGTGACCTCTCACCTTCATTGACCTTGGGCATATTTCAGCACGAAGATCATGAGGGATATTACAGACACAGCTGCAATAATTTACTCAGCAGCTACCGCGGAAAGACTGGAGAATGATGGTTTATTATGACAGTAATGTCCTGGAAGTAACTGTTAGAGAAATTACTGGTGTGAACTTAGGCAATAGTGAAAACCACTCACTGACTGATACAAATGTGGGCCGATGAGTCACTGGTACCTCACGATTATTCAGGTTTATCCCTCCATAGGATATAGTAACATGGTGAGGAGGAGAGGAGGCCATCGGGGTCAATATATTTTCTGGTAGTTTACCCATAGGAAGGTGGAACCCCTTATAGGACAATTTTCTTAAAAAGGGGTTTCCAGCTCTTTAAACTGATTATTATCAGATGAGAGGGCCTACAACTCTCGGAATCCCCGATGATCAGCTTTTGGAAGAGGCCATGACACTTTGGAGAGCACCGTGTCCCCTCCGTTGCTCACATTGCTCTGTACACCAGCAGTGCCTCACATTTAGTAGCGTAATGTTCAATCACCGCACACTCTTGATAGATACTTGTGAGAATTTAATTGAACAGACACAGATGCAGCAATAACAGAATTCAGGTGCAGGGATAGAGAAAATGGTGAGGTGACAAGAACATAACCTTTCCACCCTCACAGGGTCTTATTCATATAATCGTTGTAGAAGAAAAAACAAGGTATGAAAGATCAACTCCATAATAGAAACAACAAATAAAATTACAAACAAAAAAACAGATAAGTAAAATACAAGTATACACATGGTTAAAAAACGGTAGACCAACAAGATTACAAGAAACAAAGTAATGATGATTCAAAGCTTAATTGTAGTCATGTATAGGTCTGGAATAAAGGCGCCATCAAATAACATCGCACGGTAAAAAAAAAAAATGGGCAAAAAATTGCAATCCCTTAGGCTGGTTTCACATTTGCGTTTTTTGCCGCTGCGTTTTACTGCAAAAAAAGCATGCATTTTTTTTCTATATTTAACATTAAAAATGCATGCTTTTTTTTGCATGCATTTTGCCGCGTTTGACGACGCATGCGTCGTTTCTATGCTTGCGTTTTTTTGCGGAAATGCAACATGTAGTAATTTCTAGAGGCGTTTTTTTGCCACAAAAAAACGTATTGCTGTCTATGTAAACACATGCGTTTTTAAGCACATGCGTTTGTTTGCGTTTAAAATGCATGCGTTTTTATAGAAAAAAACAAGAATACACCCTGATAAGTCACCCCCCACCATCAAGGTGATAAAGGGATCCAAACCCTAACCCTAACCCTACCCCTAACCCTACCCCTAACCCTAGGGATCCTAACCCTACCCCTACCCCTAACCCTACCCCTAACCCTAGGGATCCTAACCCTAACTCTACCCCTACCCCTAACCCTAGCTATTTCTATTTATAGTGGGTTTTCTTGTTGATTTTGATGATTGGCAGCTGTCACACACTTCTCAGCATGCGTTTCAAAAACGCAAACGCAGGAAAAAACGCATGTAAACGCGGCAAAACGCCGCGTTTTTTTTACAGCATGCAAAAACGCATGCGTCTAAAAAACACAGCGTTTGCACGCGTTTACATGCGTTTTTTTCACCACATGCGTTTGCGTTAAAAATGCTGCGTTTTTAAACGCAAATGTGAAACTAGCCTTATAGGAAAGGGGTACAAGAAACAATATCAGGATCAATACGACTGGATATGTTTAAATATACAGGAATTCGCCCCAATATGGTTCCCACCACGTCATGGCCTTGGTACCTGTTCGATGATTTGAAATATACATATTATACATATTATTCTGATTATTTTTCCTATGAGCAATATCCTTTATACCGTTCAGTGAGCCTTGCCAACAGGTAATATGGGCTACATTTTTTCCTACTCTGCATTAACGTGACATCGATTGGGCACATATCAGCATAAGGATATAAATCCTACCAAGTATTTATGACACTGTCAATTGGGGAGAATTCTATAGGGTTTTGGGAAAGTTGTTTGTACGCCAGGAGCAGGCAGCTTCGAAGGTACTGACATGGCAGCGGGGTCATTGCAGGCTGTAGATCTTCCTGTAGAGATGAGTTTTCAGGTGGCATCTGAAGGTAACAATGGTTGGAGACAATTGGATTTGGTACTGGATTCCAAAAGATGGTGGATATTTGGGATAAAATCTTGGTGTGTATTGCGTGGAAAATTCAGGGAAATCGAGGCACAAAAAATGCGGATTCTTGATAAAAACTTGATCTTTATTCCATATTAGCTTAAACAGGAAAACAAAGCAGGCAATGTATTGGCCTTAATTGGTCTTTCTCTAGCCTAAAAAATACAGCTTGAGAAAAATTGGCTAGAGAAAGGCCAATTATGGCAGAAACGTTGCCTGCTTTATCTTGCTGTTTTAACTAATATGGAATAAAGATCTAGATTTTATCAAGAACTAGCGGGTTTTGGTGCCTCAACTTCTCAGAAATTTCTGTTATTTTTGGACCTAGGGGAGGCCCTGGCGAGCTAAGCACAAGTTTGGTCACTGGTACATATGAATCTACTATTGGACGTAGTGGATTGCGTGAGGAACGATTCAGTGTGGAGGAGAGAAGGAGGTATTGTGAGGGCCGGAGATTACGTGTGGGAAGATATCGGAAGATTAGTTTGGAGATACATTGATGAGACAGATTATGGACAGCCTTGTAAATTTTCATTAGTGGTTTCAACTGGATTTGGTGGGGAATTGCAAGCCAGTGAGGAGATTGGCAGAGGGCAGATGTGCATAACTAGCAAGGAGAGAGGTGGATTAAATAAGCAGCAGAGTTAAAGACGGACTGAAGAGGTGCGAGAGTGTTAGCTGTGAGATCACATAGGAGGATGTTGCAGTAGTCAAGTCGGGAAATGATGAGGGCATGCACTAACAATTTAATATATTCAAGGTTGAGCGAAAGATGGATTTCAGAAATATATTTGAGTTGGAGGTGGAAAGACACCTTGGGTCTGAAGTTTGAAGTACAGGGCAGAGTCAACGGTACTCTGAGACAGCAGATTTGTGATATAGGGGAAAGCATGAAATCATTTAGTGTAATAGATAGGTCAGGTAGGGAGCTTGGGGGAAGATGAGTAGTTCAGGTTTGGCTAACTCCAGAACATCATTATCCAATATATAAGCCAAGTAAATTCCTAGCATCTGTAAATAGAGGAAATTATGTTAAGGCTTCAACTTTTAAAGGATCTAAAAAGAATTTGATTGTGAAACATCAACTGCTCGATCATGACACCTTTATCATAGGGTCAACACTAGACATGAAGGACTGTGGCAGGAGCTCCTGGGGCACATAGTGAAAGACCACATAGCTGCCTGTATGTATCCTCATACATCCTTCTCAACCTGTGTCACCATCAGACCATGTGATTAACCTTCCATCTGTCAATTTCACAATTTCGCAATGGACATGTGATGTTTTTTATCTTCTCATGTTCCAATGAAAGCAAAAAAAAGTTTAAGGTTGGACATGTGTTCAGTGAACCTCACGTGAACCGTCATCTTAAAGTCTTTACATGATCAGAGCAAAATGTGATAAAATGCAAGAATCGCCCAACAAGTCTTTGTGATGTTGGAAATCTGCAGTAGGGGGGAGATGACATCTGAGGTTCAGGGCCAATAGATGTCATTTACCTCATGCTGAAAACAGGTTCTCTGGATTCAAAGCCAAATCTGTTATTGAGTACAGGTTGTGAAAGCAATCTTCTGAATGTCCTCAGCCTACACCTTGTAACATGTTCAGCCAGCACGTAGAACATGGAAATATCTCAATTTTCATCCTCTAGTTGACCGTGTAGATATAATGTCCTCCTGATTAAATAATAAGTCCAGGCTCCATTATCTCCATTGCTCCAAACATAAACCTTTTGATCAGTGGTATTGGCGGTGGATTATGGTTTTTTTTTAGGTTTATCTGTACTGTTTGGACAGAAAAAGTCCAAAAATACATATCTTGGACTTAAACCTATTTCTGCTTTATGTTGTCATATCTGATCAGTCAAAGTTTTTTTTTGCCTCCTCACCTTTTTCCATGCAAAACTGGTGAAGATCTTTGATTTAATTCCTTGAAGAAGACCTGCCCTAATCTATCTGTTTTAGTACTGAGCAACTAAGCGTCCAATCCTCAAGGGGAACATTATGACCCTGTTGTCAAATTCTTTCTTCACATAGAAAAGGAATAACAGAGGAACAGCACAACGTGGAGGTCTAGAGAAAGATGACCCACAGCTGTGATTTCATAAGAACTTCACATATTTTCATATTTCAGGAGATCTGTAAGTGTTACACACTTGTTGCGGGTCAGTTCTCTGCTCCTTACATGCCTATCCACTAAACTTTCTTCCGTTCCACGTCAGGCTTTGCAAATAGCCCAGCGTGCTCCCATGTGTTAAACCTCCTATGCCAATATAACATCACTCAAGACACACACCTGTGTCTTGGTGTTAAATCTTTCACTTTTACACTTTTAGTTTTTCTGTGCACACTTCATATCCACAGTCTTCAGGACTTCTTCTGACTGCCTGTGGATCCAGTTCTGGAGTTATCTGTCTGCTTCTTTCAGTACCACTGCTAACTGGGTAGATTCTCCTGGACGTCTCCTTTCTGCCTGTGGCTTCCTTGGTTTTAAGATTTTCTAATTAGCTTAGAGTTCTGACTGCTACTTGTTCCCAGTCTTCTATGACCGCTGTTGTGTGCCCATTAGTGGTTTCCAGAACATCTTCTAGCCGCCTGCGGCTTCCATGGTACTTAGACGTTGTTGTTACTTCAGAGTTTTGTCTTCTACATATCTGTGGTCTCGATGATGCCTATGGTCTGCCTGCAGTTTCCAATCCTGGAATCTCCAATCCGCCTGTGGTCTGCAGTGACTCTGCAATCAGCCTGTGGCTTCTAGTAACTCTGCCTCCTGGCTGCCTGCGGCTTCCAGTCCCCCAGTTAACTGTCTGTGTCCTGCATGTCTCACTCATTTGCTGCACTGACACCTATGTACCCACTCGGACCTTGGGTTTAGAGGATCCACCTCACCTTGTGATCCCCCTTTCTGTAACACTAAGTTACTGCATCAAAGAAAAAAAAATTCTCCTGTTTGATTGTACTATTGGAAAGGAGGGTAAGGTTTTAATTTGGTGACTAATCAGAGTAGGTGATTGTTCAAGAGAGGAAAACTAAGGGCATATCACTTTCATAGACAATGGTCTAGAATGTTTACTAAAGCCAGATTGCAAAATTTTAAAAAAATGTAACAAAAAAAATGCAGCAAATATGTCCATTGCTTTTAAGAATCCATTTCACTGTGTGTGACCCACAAATCGAGGGGTGAAATACAGAGTGAAATCGGTAGTGGATGGCAGCATGACCACTACTGGGAGAGGTGTACCAATGACTTCTTACAACTCGCCTAATGATATCCAAACTTTTTATAATAGATTTTTTTATGAAAGTTAATAGAGAACACACACGAAGGATTCAAAACAACTATTTTTCTGCAGAAATTTCTTGTTTCATAGCCTAGTTTATTACATTTTTTCAACATTTTTAATCCAACTTATATTGTTTTTAATATCTCTGGGATCAGGCAATGAACTGCTTGGGGCTTGAACAGATCATAAATCTTTTTGACCACCGCACTATTTCATTAGATCATTAGATTACTTCATCTTTGCTTTAAAAGCTGCATGTATCCCTCTGATTTTGGATCCTAATAAATATGTTTTATTTCCTGAGATGTTTCACTGTGATAAAAGTATTTGTCATCCATGACTACTATTCCACACTGAAGACTTCTGAAGCGAGAGGAGTTTTTTGACACGGATATAGTTTGGCAAATGCAGAACACCAGTAGATTTAGAAAAATTTTTTTTTACTGTAAAGGCACATTGCCATTGTCCATGATGAGGAGATATTATTGACATTGTCCATGATGAAGAGATATCATTGACATTGTCCATGATGAAGAGATATCATTGACAATGTACATGATGAGGAGATATTATTGCCATTGTCCTTGATGAGGAGACATCATTGCCGTTGTCCATGATGAGGAGAAATCATTGACATTGTCCATGATGAGGAGGTATTATTGCCATTGTCCATGATGAGGAGATATCATTGCCATTGTCCATGATGAGGAGACATCATTGCCATTGTCCATGATGAGGAGAAATCATTGACATTGTCCATGATGAGGAGATATTATTGCCATTGTCCATGATGAGGAGATATTATTGCCATTGTCCATGATGAGGAGATATCATTGCCATTGTCCATGATGAGGAGATATCATTGACATTGTCCATGATGAAGAGATATCATTGACATTGTCCATGATGAAGAGATATCATTGACATTGTCCATGATGAAGAGATATCACTGACATTGTACATGATGAGGAGATATCATTGCCATTGTCCATGATGAGGAGATATCATTGACATTGTCCATGATGAAGAGATATCATTGACATTGTCCATGATGAAGAGATATCATTGACATTGTCCATGATGAAGAGATATCATTGACATCGTCCATGATGAAGAGATATCATTGACATTGTCCATGATGAAGAGATATCATTGACATTGTACATGATGAGGAGATATCATTGACATTGTCCATGATGAAGAGATATCATTGACATTGTCCATGATGAAGAGATATCATTGACATTGTCCATGATGAAGAGATATCATTGACATTGTCCATGATGAAGAGATATCATTGACATTGTACATGATGAGGAGATATTATTGCCATTGTCCTTGATGAGGAGATATTATTGCCACTGTCCATGATGAGGAGATATCATTGCCATTGTCCATGATGAGGAGACATCATTGCCGTTGTCCATGATGAGGAGAAATCATTGACAATGTCCATGATGAGAAGATATTATTGCCATTGTCCATGATGTGGAGATATTATTGCCATTGTCCATGATGAGGAGATATCATTGCCATTGTCCATGATGAGGAGATGTTATTGCCATTGTCCATGATGAGATGTTATTGCCATTGTCCATGATGAGGAGATATTATTGCCATTGTCCATGATGAGGAGATATCATTGCCTTTATCCATAATGAAGAGATATCATTGCCATTGTCCATGATGAAGAGATATCATTGCCATTGTCCATGATGAGGAGATATCATTGCCATTGTCCATGATGAGGAGATGTCATTGACATTGTCCATGATGAGGAGATATTATTGCCATTGTCCATGATGAGGAGATATCATTGCCATTGTCCATGATGAAGAGATATCATTGACATTGTCCATGATGAAGAGATATCATTGACATTGTCCATGATGAGGAGATATTATTGCCATTGTCCATGATGAGGAGATATCATTGCCGTTGTCCATGATGAGGATATATCATTGACATTGCCCATGATGAGGAGATATCATTGCCTTTATCCATAATGAAGAGATATCATTGCCATTGTCCATGATGAGGAGATATCATTGCCATTGTCCATGATGAGGAGATATCATTGACATTGCCCATGATGAGGAGATATCATTGCCTTTATCCATAATGAAGAGATATCATTGCCATTGTCCATGATGAGAAGATATTATTGCCATTGTCCATGATGAGGAGATATTATTGCCATTGTCCATGATGAGAAGATATTATTGCCATTGTCCATGATGAGGAGATATTATTGCCATTGTCCATGATGAGAAGATATTATTGCCATTGTCCATGATGAGGAGATATTATTGCCATTGTCCATGATGAGGAGATATCATTGCCGTTGTCCATGATGAGGAGATATTATTGCCATTGTCCATGATGAGGAGATATCGTTGCCATTGTCCATGATCAGGAGATATCGTTGCATTGTCCATGATGAGGAGATATCATTGGCATTGCCATTGTCCATGATGAGGAGATATCATTGCCATTGTCCATGATGAGGAGATATCATTGCCATTGTCCATGATGAGGAGATATCATTGCCATTGTCCATGATGAGGAGATATCATTGCCATTGTCCATGATGAGGAGATATCATTGCCATTGTCCATGATGAGGAGATATCATTGCCATTGTCCATGATGAGGAGATATCTATTCTGATAGATACAGTTGTTGCAATTCTTTTTCTGCATATATACTGTATATACAAAACATATATGATGGCGGTCTACCTGTATAACTCCCAGTGTTTGATTAAAGGAAACCTTTCAGACTCTAGAAGAGTCACCTATGTGCTGCCAAAACCTTTGTGAAATCAGGGCTTTTGTAATGTCACTTTTGTGTAACTCTGGCATCAAATTGTACATTCAAGGGTCATGAAGAAGATGTTGAGAGGTGTGGTTTGATAAAAGGGGAAAAAAATTCTCAGCTACTAAGACAAAAGCTGACATTCAGTCCTTCTAAGAGAAGATTAGCATATTTAATTTCTAGAGGAGCATGCATGACTTATAAGTTGGAATGAGCGGACCCGTTTCATGTTCAGATTCGACAACACTTTACCCTAAACTTTGGTTTGGGTACCAGAATGCTACCCGAACTTGAAACTGAACCCAAACACCATAGAAGGCAATGGTGACCCCAACACTCTCTCTCTCCTCCAAGAAATTCCAAACTGTAAAATTGTGTTCCGGTAGAAGTCCATCTTTGAAGTTCAGAACGTGACACTAGATGTCCGGGATGAACCCCGAACTTCAATCTGGATTAGCTCATCTCTACTTTTAAGTCTCACTCTGACATGCCAGGCTTGGCTTGTCACTCTCCACAAGCAGAAACTTTACACTTTTGATCCCAGTCCTTCTTGAGCAAACTCCATATTTATTGTATCTTTATTCCATACATGCTAAAACCATGCTAAGGACACAGATCCTCAAACATCTGATGCATTTCAGAAGTAAAAGTCCTTATTACTTCATTCCATATTCATCTATGAAGAAGGAAGTTTACTTCCAAAATGAGTTTGATGTTTAAGAATCTGTGTGATTTTATCATGTATGGAATCCAAGATGTATCGTTTCTCCTTGCGGAAAGTGACATGTTAAGCCTGTTGAGATGAGGAGACTTAGAGCCGCAATGTTCCTCTGGGAAATATGCAAATTGTCTCTTCAGAGAGGAAGAGGACTAGAACTCTAGTGCCACTATCGGAAGTAGCAATCCTTGGATTCCGGTCAGATGCCTCTCACTCAGCCAAACCAGATCTCTACTTTGCACCGACGAGGGGAAGTACCCCGAAACACAGTGTCTGCAAATTGAGATTCTGGTTTGGTTTTTATCCTAGGTCATGTGATATGGCTCGTTAAAGGGTCGACAATGACTGTTAGGATTGCTACTTCCAATAGGTGGCACTAGAGTTCTAGTTCTCTTCCTCTCTGAAGAGACAATTTGCATCATGTATGGAATGAAGTTATAATAAACATGGAGTTTTCTCAAGAAGGATGGAGTGCAGGGTTTCTCTTACTTAATTATATTGACACATTCTGCTCCAGCTGCCGATCACCCTGGATAAAGCCATTACAGCTGTGATGAGCTGTTGGTTTTCTTATGGTGGGAAAAGTCTCATTCTTCTGCTTTGCGTGTCACAAACCTTCCAGACAGTCAGCAATAAAAGTTGTCGGGTACTCACACTATGTAGAAGAAATCTTAAGATGAACTCAAGACTTGGGTACATGGCCAAGCTTGAAGCATGCCCTTCCTACGCACTTTAGTATTTCAAAATCAAAAGTAGGGTGCATCATCCATCCTGGGGTGATAGGGTGCATCACCCATCCTTTTACCATCTTGCTTCATAGTGAAATGAAAATTCTGTCTTATTATTGTCCTATTCAGCCAATATTATATCACTCTGTAGGGTCCGAATAATAATTGTCCTCATTTAAGAGGGCTCACAGGGTACTGTTATATACTGTAGTTCCCACACAGTACTACATTTCCATTTCCCCATTGTAAAAACAGACACTACTGAGATGATTTTGGAGTTCCCATGGAGTACACTATCCTTGATATTTGCCCATTTTTTTTCTCTAAATCTAGTCCTTCCTAATGCTGTCAAGCCAAGGTGTGCAATATGGTCAGTCCCAGGACAAAAGAGAGGGAAGGAGACAAACCCGCGGTGCCCCAATTGGCCCCATATCATCCATCCACTACAATTAGGCCGTCACATAATAGTTCTAGGATCTCAGCTTTGAAGATGGTACATTGTATATTTCTGGTATTTTTAAAACATCCTGACTTCAGGCAGCTGATTCTATTGTGTTCTGGCTTTTGCCACTGGAAATATATAACTTGGAAAGCCGCTTCCCGGAATACTGACTCCGGTGCACTAAGATCCGGATTAGTGCTGAGTAGATTCTTACATCCATTTTATTGGACTTGGCAGCTCTGAAGAATATGGGATGTATTTATGGATTTGGTAAATGTCATCATGTCACTTCTGTGTCTGTGACTTCAATATTACAAGTCTACATGTATTCCCCATTTGCTTAGAAATCTGATTTTTGGAATGCGGAGAAAACCATAAAAGCCATTAAAATGATTTGATTAGGAGAAAATAAGGATTTACAAAATGTTTCCTTGTCTGACTCAATAGCCTTTTAAATTTTGGAAAAACACAGACTTTTCTGTTTGACGTAGATAGATGTGAAGTTTTCTTATGTCCACAGATAGCTCTGTTTACATTAGAAACCAAATTGCGTGGTTGGTAGAGCATATGGCTTCCATGTTGAGTGGGGGAGGCTGATATAGGACAAAGACGTGGCTCCTACATGGTTTGGAATTTTCTGTGATAACATACAGATATGAAACATGGACGATAAAGAAACAAAACTGAAAAATCGACACCTTTCAAAAGTGGTGCATGAGAAGGATGTCCTCATTACCATGGATGGAAAGAAGAATAAACAAATATATTTTGGAACAAATCAAGCCAGATATATCACTCGAAGGAACGATCATCAAGCTACAACGTGCCTGCTTTGGACTCATCACATGAAGAGAGCAATCACTGGAGAAGGACATCATGACTGGAAGAAAAGAAGGAACAAGGAGAAGAGGAAGACCAGCAACCCGGTGGCTTGATACTATCAAGATAACGGTGGAGAAGACCCTGGTGGACTTATCCAGGCTTGCACAGATCTTCTTATAGATTGTTCATCCATTAAGTCACCATGGCTCAAGAACAAACTGAAGACCAATAAATTAAATTAAAATATAGGATGGCCAACAATCAGTTTGGATTCAGACAAGATAAAAATAATAATGAAGAACAACTCACCCTCTCAAGTTCCCATTCCAACTCTTACCTGTTACACACTGGTCTCTTCTTCTTCCTCCAACCTCTCAGCTTGAAATGCCCTCTCAGTCAACCATTGGTTCTGGTGTTGACCAGCTCAGTCAGTGATTGGCCGAGTGGGCATCTCTGATCATTAGGATCATAATTAATAAAACAATGTCACATATTATTAGAAAAAAAGAGAGATTAGTAATGATAAGTATCTTTTTTAAAATATTTTTAACTTAAAATATTTTTTGACCCTGAGAAACTACTGCAAGGAAACGCATGCCAATTCCATGCAGGTATTTTTGTATCAGGGTCTTACTCCATTGCTTTAGTGCTGCAGAATTATGTTGACCAAGAAGGCACTATAACCTAATGGAGAGCTTTACACAGCCAGTAGATTTGATGCAGTTTGAAATTAATCTACAAGAAAAGATGTTCATTAGGATCTTTGGTCTCTTCATTCCCCAAAGGACAATAAATGGAGGACAATGAAGGGATAAAAAGTGAGAGTGTAACCACTTGTCATTGGCCCATTGTTCACCCGTCCTGTCCTTCCTTTGCAGCTCCCGCCTGGTCTTATGCTCTTTTTCATTGACCTTCGGATTGGTCTTCTCTTCCATCTTTGATCCAGATCTTCTGTCGCTGCCTAGGCCTCATGTGATGATGCTGATCATGATGCCAATCATTACTGTTAATGATGTATGTCGAGCCCAACACAGCACAGTCAGCGTCAGAAGAGCCGAACAGAAAACTAAGAAGAAGACAAATCTGAAATGAGCAAATTACTAGGCAGGGAGCTTCTGTGATGGGCCACGTGAAAAGTGGGCCTTCCATGGGTGAGTATACTGTAATCCGTTATTATTTTTCAATGCTTTTCTGCCCCCCAAAAGAGTCCTACAAAATGATGACTTGGTGGCAACTCTTTTGAAAGGTCTCCCTGCCAATGATGGCACCGACCAGTTAATCCACAGAGAAGCTTTACCATAAGGAGGAGTTGGCCAGATGGGAAAACTATTATCTTGCGTGTCCCTTCCACTGTAGCAGATTACCACTGACTAATACCTTTCATGAAAATAGGTCTGAACAATTGGGTTGTCCACTTTTCGCAATTGGAAAGATTGTATCTTCATATTAGTGTGCTTTCCATGATAAAAATCAACATTTCCTAAGGTTGCATACTGGGAGTAATAAAACTTAGGCAATCAGATATTTCTAATGCTCTGGCAACTGAGAAGAAGACCGCACTTGCATGATGTAGAAAGTGAAATCCATTGGAGAACCACTCTTTGAGACTGCCCATGGTCTATCATCATTTCTTATATTCTCTTACTTAGAGATGAATGAAACAATTTGGTGCCAATAGAATTTGTGTCAAATTTTTAGGAATTCCCTACCTCCGGCAAATTTGAACTATTTGCGATTTCCTTCGTGTTATTAGATGCCATTTTATACATTGCAGAAGAATGGATCAGCCAGAGAGGACTCACTTAATAGCAGGCTCTGCCATGGCGAGTTTACCCATAATGTCTTACAGCTAACACATTGGTGAAGCAGAGCCAATCAGGAGAGACTATCACAGCCTGCATAAAGGCCAAGGTAGGGAATAAAGCAGCCATTTCATGGTGAATCTGGATAGTGAAAGGACGACACAGCTCACAGCTTAGACATCTACATTGGAAGAGAAGGCCTTAAAACATTAAAGAAACTATTCAGATAGCTTGTGTGGCAGCAGTGATTAAGAGCTATTATCTGTTTATCCATAGCTAAAAATGTTGAGGTTACAATACTAGGGCTGTGTTTGGAATAAAAAGCTTCAGATAGGTTGGAAGCAGTTCTAGGAGACCTCAGAGCAAATGGAAGCTTTGGAATATTTTGGATTCTTGACCAACTTTCTGGGAAAATTCAGCGAAGGTGGCAAAATGGAATTTTTAAAGGTTCATCTTGGCTCTTGAGACTTACTGTGTCAGACCATATCATAGTCTCAGCATGGCGGAATTGCTGATCTTGGTTCTTCTTATTCTGCCCATATTTGTAGAAAACCTGATTGCTAAAATCTGGAATAGAAGTTTCCGACCATCCATTGCTCTCACTGTTTTCTCCGCAGTAATTCATGATGACACAACCTCTATAAATGTGTCCTATCAGACCGGCTGGGACAGCTCCAGGAGATTTCTGCTCTCAGACTAAATAGTTCTTTTCGAATATTACATCACAATGTAAGTATTTTTTTTGGTCGGCGTGAGCCGCAAGGAACAAAAGTCAAACAAATGTTAAACAAATCAGTGAGGGCTTCACTCCATAAATCACATGGACCTCAGCTACCACACATGGAATGGAGGAAGTCTCTGTCCTCAGTCACTGCCGTTACTTGTGTATTAACGATGAGAAAGGAGGATGAATCATGTGCGGAGGCAGGAAGCCACGGGCGATACAGCAGTGCCCGAAATCAGGGGGCTGCTCGAGTGCTTACACCTCACTGTGTGCATCATGGTTTGTAACATTTGGGAGATATGTGGGGAATAGTAATAATCACCAATGTTTTCTCCAAACTTTCATAATAACAGCAAAAACACTTAGGATTCCTCCATCTTGTCTGTACAGTAGATATTTATCTAATCCCAGATGAACGGATGTCGAAAAACTGCAGATCGTGAGAGATAAAAGTCACTGATTGTATCATTAGTTATTAATCCTGAGAATGATCTATCCACAGTGACCGGAAGAAAACACAGATACAGATACGTATAGAAGAAAAAGAGCTGAGCCGCCATGAGTAATGTCTGATGGCTGCGATTTTACAAAAACCTCATATCAATCTAACTCTTATCCATCTATCTATCTAACGATCTGTTATCTATCTATTATCTATCTGTCTATTATCTATCCATATCCATCTATTAACTATCTATTATCTATCTATTATCTATCTATCTGTCTATTATCTATCTATATCCATCTATTATCTATCAATTATCTATCTATCTATATATCTATCTATTATTTATCTATCTATCTATCTATCTATCTATCTATCTATCTATCTATCTATCTATCTATCTATCTATCTATTATTATTATTATTATTTATTTCTCTAGCACCATTGATTCCATGGTGCTGTACATGAGAAGGGGTTACATAAAGTTACAGATATCACTTACAGTAAACAAACTAACAATGACAGACTGATACAGAGGGGCGAGGACCCTGCCCTTGCGGGCTTACATTCTGCAGGATGGTGGGGAAGGAGACAGTAGGTTGGGGGTTGCAGGAGCTCCGGTGTTGGTGAGGCGGTATCTTCGGTAGTGATGAGGCAGCGGGGTCAGTGCAGGCCGTAGGATTTCCTGAAGAGATGAGTTTTCAGGTTCCGTCTGAAGGATCCGAATGTGGTTGATAGTCGGACGTGTTGGGGCAGAGAGTTCCAGAGGATGGGGGATATTCGGGAGAAGTCTTGGAGGCGATTGGATGAGGAGCGAATAAGTGTGGAGGAGAGAAGGAGGTCTTGGGAGGACCGGAGATTACGTGAGGGAAAATATCGGGAGATTAGTTCAGAGATATATGGAGGAGACAGGTTATGGATGGCTTTGTAGGTCAGTATTAGTAATTTGAACTGGATACGCTGAGGGAATGGGAGCCAGTGAAGAGATTTGCAGAGGGGGGAAGCGGAGGAGTAGCGAGGAGAGAGATGGATTAGTCGGGCAGCAGAGTTAAGGATGGACTGGAGAGGTGCAAGGGTGTTAGCAGGGAGGCCGCAGAAAAGGATGTTGCAGTAGTCAAGGCGGGAGATGATGAGGGCATGCACAAGCATTTTAGTAGATTGAAGGTTGAGGAAATGACGGATTCTGGAGATATTTTTGAGCTGGAGGCGACAGGAGGTGGAAAGAGCTTGGATGTGCAGTTTGAAGGACAGGGCAGAGTCGAAGGTTACTCTGAGGCAGCGGACTTCTGGTATGGGGGAAAGCATTATGTCATTGATTGTGATAGATAGGTCAGGTAAGGAAGATCTGTGGGATGGAGGAAAGATGATGAGTTCAGATTTGTCCACATTGAGTTTGAGGAAGTGAGAGGAGAAGAAGGAGGATATGGCTGATAGGCACTCTGGGATTCTGGACAGTAGAGCGGTGACGTCTGGGCCAGAGAGGTAGATCTGAGTGTCATCAGCATAGAGGCGGTACTGGAATCCATGGGACTTTATGAGTTTTCCCAAGCCAAGTGTATAGATTGAGAAGAGTAGGGGTCCTAGTACAGAGCCTTGGGGGACTCCAACAGAGAGAGGGTGGGATGAGGAGGTAGTGTGGGAGTGGGAGACGCTGAATGTGCGGTTGGAAAGGTACAAGTTGATCCAGGATAGGGCGAGGTCTTTGATGCCAAAGGAAGAGAGGATCTGTAGTAGGAGGCAGTGGTCAACTGTGTGGAAAGCAGAGGACAGGTCTAGAAGGAGGAGTACAGAGTATTGTCCAGTAGCTTTGACGGTAAGTAGGTTGTTAGTGATTTTGGTTAGGGCAGTCTCAGTTGAGTGATGGGGGCTGAAACCAGATTGTAGATTGTCGAACAACAAGTTAGATGAGAGGTGGGAGGAAAGTTGAGCATGGACGTGCTGCTCCAGGAGTTTGGAAGCGAATGGGAGCAGCGATATTGGACGATAGCTGGACATAGCAGTTGGATCAAGGGTTGGCTTTTTAAGGATAGGCGTGATTGTGGCATGTTTGAACGCAGAAGGGAAGGTGCCAGAAGTTAGTGATAGGTTGAACAGGTGGGTTAGGAATGGGATAAGTGTGGTGGTGAGGTTGGGGAGGAGGTGGGATGGGATGGTGTCGAGCGCACAGGTGGTGAGGTGCGATTTGGAGAGGAGACAATTAAGCCCCTTCAGTGATGTTGGATAGGGAGGTTATGGGGTTTGGGCATTGGTCTGGTATACAAAGGGGTTGTGGTGGTTGAACAATAAAGACTTGCCTTGTCTGGATGATCTTATTTTTAAAGTGTGTGGCAAAGTCCTCAGCAGAGATGAGGGAGGTTGGAGGGGGCAGTGGGGGGCAGAGGAGGGAGTTAAAGGTTTTGAATAACTGTTTGGGGTTGTAGGATAGGGAAGATACGAGGGTTGTGAAGTAGGCCTATTTAGCAGAGGTGAGAGCAGATTTAACAGCGAGTGTTGCTTGTTTGAATACAGTGAAGTCATCTTGCGAGTGTGTTTTCTTCCAACGCCGGTCCGCAACCCTGGACACTTGCCGGAGCTTTTTAGTAGTGTTATTGTGCCAAGGTTGTCTATTGAGACGTCGCACTCTGCCATGGACGAGAGGGGCAACCGTGTCAATAGCTGATGCGAGAGTGGCATTGTAGAAAGCAGTGGCAGTGTCTGTGTCATGGAGTGAGGATATGGATGTCAGTGGTAGGATGGAGTCAGAGAGTGTGTGGGTTTCTAGGTGTGCAAGGTTTCTGCGGGGGTGAACATGTTGCTGGACATGGATGACCGGTAAGGAGGACAGGGATGAGAAGGTGAGCAGATGGTGGTCAGATAGAGGGAGAGGGGAGGTGGTGAAGTTAGATAGAGAGCAGAGACGGGTGAATACCATGTCTAGTGTATGCCCGTCTGTGTGGGTGGCTGCGGAGGACCACTGAGTAAGTCCAAAGGATGAGGTAAGGGACCGAAGTTTGGAGGCTGTTGACTGAAGGGTATCAATGGGGATGTTGAAGTCACCCATGATGATGGTGGGAATGTCAGCAGAGAGAAAGTGAAGAAGCCAGGTGGAGAATTGGTCAATAAAGGCAGTGGCTGGGCCTGGAGGTCGGTATATGACAGCCACTTGGAGGTTGGAAGGAGAGTAGATGCGGACAGAATGGACTTCAAAAGAGGGGAGGATAAGGGAGGGAAGAGGTGGGATTGGGTTAAAGGTGCAGTTTGAAGAAAGGAGAAGACCCACTCCTCCACCATGTTTGTTGCCGGGTCGAGGAGTGTGGGTGATGTTGAGGCCTCCGTAACACAGCGCAGCAGGGGAGACTGTTATGATCCCAGTGGCTTAGGATCACAAATCTAACCAGCTAAGTCAGAGACAATAGGACGAGCTCTGGGGATGTGGTAACTGAACTGACCGCAAAGCTGATCCTAACCAAACACACTAAAGGTAGCCGTAGAACGTTTCCTGAAATCCTAGACGTCTCTTCACGGCCTGAGAAACTGACTACCCCTAGAGATAAAGTAAGACCTCACTTGCCTCAGAGAAATAACCCGAAAGAAATAGAACAGCCCCCCACAAATAATAACGGTGAGTTAAGAGGAAAAGACAAACGCAGAGATGAAACAGGTTAAGCAAATGAGGCCCGCTAATACTAGATAGCAGAAAATAGCAAGGGATCTGTGCGGTCAGTAAAAAACCCTATACAAAAATATCCACGCAGAGAATGCGAGAACCCCCACACCAACTAACGATGTGGGGGGAGCAACTCAGCACCCCAGAGCACCAGCAAGCAGGGAAATCACATATTAGCAAGCTGGACAAAACTCATAATATTCTAGGAACATATTGAACACAGATGAGCAAGAATAAGCAAACAGAACTTAGCTTCTCTTGAAGAGACTGGTAACGGATGTAGACAGGAGCAAACAGAATAGCACTGAATACAACAACAGCAGGCATAGACTGAGATTCCAAGTGAGCTTAAATAGAAAACCAGCCCACAGATAACGAGACAGCTGATGCCAGTCACAAACCTGCAGAAAGACAGCACTCACACAGTACCACTTGTGACCACAAGAGGGAGCCAGGAAATAGAGTTCACAACAGGAGACGGTATCAGAGGGTGTTAGCCATGTTTCTGTGAGGCCAAGGAAGGCAAGATTTCAGGAGAGAAAAAGGTCGTGAATCACATGAAGCTTATTGCAGATTGAGCGGGCATTCCAGAGTGCTCCAGAGAGAGGGAGCAGGGGGGTGGGCATCAGGGGCACGGGTTTTATGTTGGAAAGATTGCGGTAGTTCATGTTGGATAGGGAGCGATAGGAGGGAGTAGTAATGGGAGGTATGAGATGTGGGGGTCCAGGGATGGGAGATATGTCTCCAGCAGTGAGGAGAAGCAGAGAGAGTGAGAGAGAGCAGGTGGGAGAAAGAGAGTGGCCTACTTGTTTTATGTTTTCTTAGGACAGATTTGAGGTTGAGGAGCAGGTCAGCAGAGGAGGACAGGTGGGGAGGTAAGAGGGAAGGGGAGATGATTACTAGGTTAGAGAGTGCTGGGGTTTGTGATAGCGAAGGAGAGAGAGGATTAGTGGAACAAACACTGTAAGGGCATAGGTAAACATGGTGAAGGAGTAAAGGCCCCGTCTCACATAGCGAGATCGCTAGCGAGATCGCTGCTGAGTCACAAGTTTTGTGACGCAACAGCGACCTCCATAGCGATCTCGCTATGTGTGACACGTACCAGCGATCAGGCCCCTGCTGTGAGATCGCTGGTCGTGTCGGAATGGCCTGGACCTTTTTTTGGTCGTTGAGGCCCCGCTGACATCGCTGAATCGGTGTGTGTGACACCGATCCAGCGATGTCTTCACTGGTAACCAGGGTAAACATCGGGTTACTAAGCGCAGGGCCGCGCTTAGTAACCCGATGTTTACCCTGGTTACCAGCGTAAATGTAAAAAAAAAAAAACATTACATACTCGCCTTTCGGTGTCCAGGTCCCTTGCCGTCTGCTTCCTGCTCTGACTGAGCCGCCGTACAGTGAGAAGTGAGAGCACAGCAGTGACGTCACCGCTGCGCTCTGCTCTCACTGTACGGCCAGATCTCAGTCAGAGCAGGAAGCAGACGGCAAGGGACCTGGACACCGAAAGGCGAGTATGTAATGTTTTTTTTTTTTTACATTTACGCTGGTAACCAGGGTAAACATCGGGTTACTAAGCGCGGCCCTGCGCTTAGTAACCCGATGTTTACCCTGGTTACCCGGGTGCTGCAGGGGGACTTCGGCATCGTTGAAGACAGTTTCAACGATGCCGAAGTGGTTCCCCTGATCGTTGGTCGCTGGAGAGAGCTGTCTGTGTGACAGCTCCCCAGCGACCACACAGCGACTTACCAACGATCACGGCCAGGTCGTATCGCTGGTCGTGATCGTTGGTAAATCGCTTAGTGAGACGGGGCCTTAAGATGGGTTAATAGAAAAGCTAGATCCAAGTAATAAGAAGTGCTTACTCAGCAGACATACCCAAAAGAGACAGATCATAGAGTGGGGTCCTGACTCCTGCCGTGACTAACTGCCGTTGAAATAACTGCGGCGTCTGTATGCTTAGCTGCCGTGATGCTTTGCTGCAGGGATGCGCGTGCCTGACCCCACACGCGTGTCCTCCTTAGGATGCTACTAAATTTATAGGACTGAGTAAAGGATCAGGTGAGAGGGATTGTGGGTCCTTATTTGGGATAAATTAGCAATTGGCCAACACCCCAGGGGAGGTTACATGATCAAAGGCACTGAGCCTGGCTGCAAACATATGCTCTAACACCTTGACCAGGATTATATCTCCTGTGACCCCAGCATGGATGGACAGCAGTAAGTAATACAATGCAACAAATGAATTTAGCAAACATTCAACAGGCACATTAAAGGGAAGGTGCAGGATGATAGGCGGCAGATAACAGCGAGTAGTAGAGATGTTTGTACCATTAAAGGGGAAGGTTGCAGGATGATAGGCGGCAGATAACAGCGAGCAGCAGAGATGTTTGTACCTGTATGAAGAGAGGAGATGGATGTTAATTCCCGGCCGTTGAAATAACTGCGGCATCTGTATGCTTACCTGCGCAATGCTTTGCTGCAGAAATGCGCGTGCCTGACCCCACACGCGTCTAATCTATCTATTATCTATCTATTCATTATCTATCTATCTATCTATCTATCTATCTATCTATCTATCTATCTATCTATCTATCTATCTATCTATCTATCTATCTATCATCTATCTATATATCTATCTACTATCCATCTATTGTTTATCTATCCATCTACTCTCTATCTATCTATTATCTATCTATCTATCTATCTATCTATCTATTCTCTATCTATCTATTATCCATCTATTATATATCTAGCTAACAATTATCTATTTATCTATCTATTATCTAATACAGTATATAAAGCTGAATGTGTGTGTGTATGTATGTCCGGGATTGGCATCTGCACCGTCGCAGCTACAGCCACAAAATGTTGCACAGTCGCACGTCTGGACCCCGAGAGCGTCATAGGCTATGTTGTGAGGTGAAATTTTAACCCCGCGCTTTCCAATTCACCAAACAATTTTGCCCCTATCTACATAATGGGGAAAAAATGAAAGGAAAAGTGTTGGAGGAAAATTAACAGCTGTCAGATGTGAACAAGGGGGGCTTAAAGAATGAGAGCGATGGCGCCAAAGAGTATATACCATACAGTTGCTAAGGTGGGGCCCCGACATGGGATACTCACCACACACGGGGGATATGAACACACACACAAAATGTGCCACACACTACCACGTGCTCGAACACATATACCACCCTCAGCGCACATTTCACCACACATACACCAACCTCGCCACATAAAAGTCGAAACACAAAAGTCGCCGCTCAAAACTCGCCACGCGCAAAACTCTCCACATGCAAAACTCGCCACACGTGCAAAACTCACCTCATGGAAAACTCGCCACACGCAAAACTTGCACACGCGGAAAAATTGCCACATGCACAAAAGTTGCAACACATGCAAAAGTTGCCTCACACAAAACTTGCACATACGCAAAAGGCACCACACATAAAACTCGCCACGCGCAAAACTCGCCATGCGCAAAACTTGCTGCACACAACTTGCTACACTAACCTGTCACATGCAACTCGACACACAAAAAGTTGCTACACGCATGTCGCCACACAAAAATCGTCTCACAAAAGTCGCTACATGCATGTCGCCACACGCAACTCAACACACACAACTTGACACATGAAACTCGCCATACACACACAACACACAAGTCTGGTATTATCCTTCAAAAATAAAAATCTGATTAATAAGCAGACAAATTACAAGAGCAACAAATGTACCATATAGGAATCCGGCAGGTGTCAGTCACATGACCAGTCTATTATGTGTATGTGTGAGCTAATATATACTGCCAGGGGGTGGGCTTACTGTTGGCTGGGCATTTATCAGGCTGCCAATTTAGTTTACAAATACTGAGGTAAAAATACTGACCAAATAATGTGTGAACAAGGTCTAATACAGGATGAGATGACATACAGATATATACTATATACAGGAGGAGATGACACACAGGTATATACTATTTACAGGGGAGATGACACACAGGTATATACTATATACAGGAGGAGATGACACAGATATATACTATATACAGGAGGAGATGACATACAGGTACATACTATATACAGGGGAGATGACACACAGGTATATACTATATACAGGGGAGATGACACACAGGTACATTCTATATACAGGAGGAGATGACACACAGATATATACTATATACAGGAGAAATGACACACAGGTATATACTATATACAGGAGGAGATGACATACAGATATATACTATATACAGGAGGAGATGACACACAGGTATATACTATTTACAGGGGAGATGACACACAGGTATATACTATATACAGGAGGAGATGACATACAGGTACATACTACATACAGGAGGAGATGACATACAGGTATATACTATATACAGGAGGAGATGACACACAGGTATATACTATATACAGGAGCAGATTTCCTACAGGTATATAGTATATACAGGAGGAGATGACATACAGGTATATGCTATGTATAGGAGGAGATGACATACAGGTATATACTATATACAGGAGGAGATGACACACAGATATATACTATATATAGGTGAGATGACACACAGGTATATACTATATACAGGAGGAGATTACATACAGGTATATACTATATATAGGAGGAGATGACATACAGGTATATACTATATACAGGGGAGATGACACACAGCAGGTATATACTATATACAGGGGAGATGACATACAGGTATATACTATATACAGGAGATGACATACAGGTGTATACTATATATAAGGGACATGACAATCATGTATATACTGAGGTGAAAATGAGAGGTGTGAGGTGAAAATGAAAAGGTGTGAGTGCAAAATGAGAGGAGTGAGGGAAAATAGTGGAGTGATCGGAAAATGACAGATGTGAGGTCGAAATGACAAGTGTTAGGGTGGAATGAGAGGAGTGAGGGGGAAAATAAGAGGAGTGAGGGGGAAAATGAGAGGTGTGAGGGAGAAAATGAGAGATGTGAGGGGGAAAATGAAAGATGTGATGGGAAAATGAGAGGCGTGATGGGAAAATAAGAGAAGTGAGGTGCTATAACTAACCACAGATATTTACTATGCCCAGGCAACGCCGGGCTCTTCAGCTAGTCTATCTATAAAGAAAAAACCTGACCAGCACCTCCTAGGTATGAACAGGTGCCAGCTGCGATAGCTGCATTATATAGAAAAGGAAAGTACAGCAGCACTCTATAGGAGCCAAAATATATGCTAACACTGAGAACACTAAATCTAAACTGTATTATTATTCAGTAAGATGAACATTCAAAAATGAAGGTTCTTAAATTGGCCAATTCATGTGTGCCCATCAACCGTGGCAAGGTGACCTCCCTGTGATGGGTCCCTGTTCTACTGTACATACCTCTCTTGAGCTATTAGTCTATGTGTTTTGTCCATTTAACTGTAGGCTAATACACACGTGGTCAAATTTGTTGGTCTCCCTCATTTAATGACAGAAAAACCCACAATGGTCACAGAAATAACTTGATTCTGACAAAAGTAATAATAAATAAAAGATCTATGAAAATGAACAAATGAAAGTCAGACATTGCTTTTCCACCATGCTTCCACAGAATAAAAAAAATAAAATAAAATAAAACTCATGAAATCAGTCTGGACAGAAATGATGGGACCCTGAAAATAATGTGACAAAAGGGACATGTTAAATCGCGGTGTGTCCACTAACGAGCATCACAGGGGTCTACAATCCTGGAATCAGTGAGTGGCCGGTATATAGGGCTACAGATATCACTGTGCTGTGTGGTGACATGGTGGGTATCACACTCAACATGGACCAGAGGAAGCGAAGGAAAGAGTTGTCTCAGGAGATTAGGAAGAACATTATAGACAAACATGTTAAAGGTAAAAGATAAACTACAGAGTCCAGACCTCCTCTGGTAAAACATCACTGCGCCCCTACTGGGAGCTTCATGGCCGAGCACCATGCCAAGCGTCGGATGGAGTGGTGTAAAGTCGCCACCACTGGACTCTGGAGGAGACGTGTTCTGTGCAGCGATGGATCGCACTTCTCTATCTGCGTCTCATGGAGGAGTCTGGGTTTGGTGATTCCAGGAGAACGTTACCCCCTGACTGCATTGTGCCCCTGTAGTTTGCGAAGACCCTTTTCTCCCCCCACTACTGTGACCAGTGCAGAAGGTCCATACAGACATGGAGGGAAGAACATAACCGGCCGCACAGAGCCCGGACCATCCAACACCTATAATGGAGACTGTGAACCCGGCTTCCCCCCAACACTAGGGTCTGACCCCACAGAAACGGAAACTCTACAGATGCCTCTAACATAGTGTAGAAAGACTTCTGAGGCTAGCGGAGCTGTTATATCGGCAGAGGGGCGACTCCATATCAATGTCTATGAATGTAGGATGGGAGGTCAGAAAGCCCCTGGAGGTGGAATGTGGGGGGGGGGATTTTTGGGGATTTTGTATCTATCTCTCATCTATGCAGGGTAAGTATACAGATTGAAGTGAGCAGTTTTCAGGTCATGTCCCGGAGAAATATTCTGTGAATTCTTTAGAACTGAGGTCTCCAGTGCCCTTATATCTTACTGTCAGAGATATAGGGAACATATTCTGATTTACAGCATGTAGAACTGATATGATTGATCACCATTGTCGTGGGTTATTTTCTCTTTCATCTCAATAGGTAATTGGCTGCTGAAGATTGATTAGAACCAGATATGTGTTCATGCCAACTGAGGTGACCCTACAGGACCTCTGGATGATATTCTGCAGTGTACCTGTGGTCTATTATATCCACGAGATGCTGTATGATAGTAACGAGTAGTACATGTGTACAGATGCGTCCTTCCTTATCTTTCATCTTGGCTCAATGTATCTGGAGATAAGAGGTTCAAGTTAAAAAGCTTTAAAGAAAATAATTATTTTGCATCACTCTGCCGGGAGTGGTTTATGGAATATGTGACTGGGCGTGGATGTATAAAATATTTATTGTGAGAAATTGGATCTATGAAATTTGTGAAAAAGAAACACCGGCTCAGTAAATTTTATTATAAGACTTTGATTTTTACAAATTCAAGATTCTCATAACATGATAGAAAACGTCGACAAGCAGATTCTAACAAACAAGCAACTGCAAAGAGTCACCTATAACATAAATATCTCCTGACATAATATCAAGAAATCCCAGAGAAAGAAGAGGGAAGGTTCTCGAACGAGGAAAAAAGGAAGTGAAGCTCCTGAGAAAAAGGAAGAGAGGTGTGAGAAAGAGGAAGGGAGGTCCTCGATCTAAAATTGCACAACATTGTAATCCTTGAAAAGGAGGATGGGCAGTCAGAGAAAGAAGATGTGTGTTCCCTAAGAAGGACGAGAAGTGGTTCTTCAAAGATGAGGTAGAGGACGTGTGATTCCTGAAAACAAGGATGGGTGGTCCTCAAAAGAAGAGACAGAAGATGTGTAATCCCTGAGCAAGTGGAGAGGTGGTCCTTTAAAGAGGAGAAAGAAGAGGTAAAGAAAAAGAGGGGGCATAACTTTGAGAAAAAGGGGAAGTGGTCCTTGAAAGAAGAGAAGGAGAAAATATATTCCATGAGAAAGAACAGCAGAGGTTCTCAAAAGACGTTGGGAAGTTTCAGACACGCCAGATTGTCCTCCTCAAAAGCGGCTTGTCGGGCAGGGAAGGGGGCTCAGACATATTTCTTGCACAGGGGTCCAAGCTGTCAGTGTCCGCCCCTGTTGCTCTTTTGGGGCTAGCTACAACATGGCTACACACTAGAGATAAAGTAATTGATCACTAGTTGAGTTTTAATAAATTCAATGGACTTGGCATATCCAAACCATTTGTGATTGGATTCACGCAAAGTGCCCCAAAAATTCCCTCCATCATATAACAAAAATTAGAAGAGAGTATCAAGCAGAAAAGGCTCACATCACCTCAGGTGCGTCCATTCAAGTTTCCCCATAATGAATTTCAGCTATCACATCACAAAGTGCAGAATATCAGAAGGACTTATCATAGTCTGTATAAAAGCCAAGGCCGGAAATGCATCAGCCATTTCAGGGTGATTCTTGATATTGATAGGACGACAAAGCTCACAGCTCAACTATTACAACAGGGAAAGCCCTAAAACATTGGGCAGGCAGTGTGTGTCATTAACCCCTTCACGACTTTTGACATAACCATATGTCATAGTTGGAAGGGGTTCCCGACCTTCGACATATTGATATGTCAAGGCGATTGTACAGGCACAGGAGCTGTGCCTGCCAGTACTCCGCCTATGCTCGGCTTAACTTAAAGCAGCGACCCAGCTGTCATTGCCAGGAGCGGTGCCCGCTCTGCTCTGGAAATTTTAACCCTCTAAATGCTGCAATTGATATTGACCATTGCATTTGGAAAGCTGGGAGAAGGAGGGGGCTCTCTCTCCCATTCAAAGTCATTGTGATGGCCCGATCATTGTCATGGCACCCTGAGGTCATCATGACGACATCCGGGCAACACAGCTATGCTAAGCCCATTAGACCATTTTTCTCTCAGTGCAGCACTGACAGCTATAATGCATTGCAATGCCGGCACACTGCAATGAATTATACCAGTGATCAGACTAAGAAAAGTTAAAGTCCGATAAAATAGAAGCACTAAGTAATAAGGTAAAAAAGTTTTAATTTTTTTTAAATATTTAAAAAAATCACAAAATATAGAACCAAAAAAAAGAAAAACTGTTATACCAATAAATACATATATTTATCTAAAAAAAAGTACACATATTTGTTATCGCCGTGTCTGGAACGATCCAACCTATAAAATTGAGGCTAGTTGAACCCTTCAGTGAACACTGTAAAAAACAAATGATAAAAAAAAGCTCTGCTTTATCATCATAACGCCAAACAAATAGTGGAATTAAACACAATCACAAAGATGAATGGAAATGAAAATGGCATAGCTGAAAACATCATCTTGTCCTGAAAAAAAACAAGCTGTGATACAGCTCCATCCAGGGGAAAAATAAAAATGTTATAGCTCTCAGAATAAAAAGATGCAAAAACAATTTTGTTTCAATAAAATAGTTTTTATGGTGTAAAAGCGCCAAAACACAAAAAAAAGATATAAATGTGGTAATCGCACTGACCCGAAGAAAAAAACTGCCTTATCAATTTTACTACACAGTAAACAACATAAAGAAAAACCCTGAAAAACTATTCCTGAATTGCTGGATTTTGTTCATTCTGCTTCCCAAAAATCGAAATAGGAAGTTATCAAAAAATGTTATGTGCCTGAAAATGGTACCAATAAAAATGTCAACTCATCCTGCATAAAATAAGCCATAACATGACTCTGTCAGCTGAAATATGGAAAAATTATAGTTCTCAAGATATGCGAGGCAAAGCATTTTTTAGTGTGTGACAGCAGTCAATCATAAAGAACCAAAAATAGTCTGGTATCGCTGTAATGGCACCGACCCAAAGAATAAAGTCGTCTAATCACTTATACCACATGAGGAGCGGCGTAAAAAATAAATAAAACCAATTCTGCACCTGCTGTTGATTTGTTCATTCTGCCTCCCAAAGATCGCAGTAAGGCTCAGCGCACATTTATTCTGCATTCTGCGCTGAGCGCTTACACTGGAGTTTTTTTTGTAAATCTCTGAAATACATGATTCAGACAGAACCTCGGCCAGACGATTCCCTATAATGAGGCAGATGGAGGCACTGTGGATGCGGTCTGGCCTATGATCCGGCAGTTAACCACGGTCGGCCATAGTTCTGTGGACTTCTGGAATGAAGGACAATGCTGAACAGAGGCCAGACGGAGTTCAGAGTAACTCTGCTGCCTCATTTTAGTGAATGGATCCCTCGGGGTTTCATCAGAATCATGTCACTTGGAGATTTAGGCCACGTTCACACGTTCAGTATGTGGTCAGTATTTTACAGTATTTGTAAGTCAAAATCGTCACTGTACCTGTAGATAAACTCCCAGAGGATTATAATTTCTAAAATGGGGTCACTTGAAGGGGGATTTTCTCTTCTCACACTTAGGGGCTTTGTATTTGGAGTACACAAGCTCTCCTACGATAATTTGTTCTCCAAGGGTCAAATAGTGTTCCTTCATTTTCAAGTCTCGCCGTGTGGCTAAGCAGTACTGTACATCCACATATGGGGTATTGTTATGTTCAGCAGAAATTGTGGGACAAATTTTGTTGCCATTTTTACCTATTTCTCTGTGTGAAAATGTAAAATCTGGGGCTAAAACAAAACTTGTGTGGTAAAATTGTAATAATTTTTCCTTCATTGCCCAATCATATCAAATGTTTTGACACGTCTGTAGTGTCAATATAATCAATGCACCCCTATATAAATTAATTGAGAGCTGTAGTTTGTAATATGGGGTCATTTATGGGGGGCTGCTGTTATTACATTTGCACCACAAATTTTGAGGTCCGTTTTTTCCTATTAGTCCTTATAAAAAGTGGTAAAAATGTCATTTTTATTTGTTCACCGCTCAATGGTATAAAATTCTGTGAGGCACATGTGATGTAATAATGTTGACTGCACTGATAGATGAATTCACTGAGAGGTGTAGTTTGTAAAATGGGGTCACTTATCAGGGGGTTCTGTTGTTCTGGTACTTCAAGTGCTCTGGCACCCTCAAACCATTAACGCAAAATCTGAATTCTAATATGGCGCTCCTTCCCTTTGAAGCTTTCCACAGTGCCTCAAAAATAGTTTTTGACCACAGATACTTTATTTTCATACTCAGGAGAAACTGTTTAACAAATTGTACCATTCATTTGATCCTATTATCCCTTTTAAAAATGAAAAACTTGGGGCTAAAGTAACGTTTTAGTGGAAAAAATGGAAATATTCCAATGACTCAGCCCAATGTTATGCAATTCTGTGAATCGCCTGTTAGTTAAAAATGCTCACTACACCCCGACATTAACTCCACAAGAGGTGTAGTTATTAAAATGGAGTCACTTGTAGGGGTGTTTGCTGTTTTGGCATGTTAGGGGCTCTTCAAATGTGACATGACATCCGCAATCTATTTCAGCTAAAATTGTGCTCCAGAATTCAATTGCTATGTCCCCAAGCAATAGTTTTCCACCACATATGGAGCATTCTTGCACTCAGGAGAAATAACACACATATTTTTGTGTCCATTTTATCCCGTTATCCTTGTGAAAGGGAAAAATCTGTGGATAAAGCAACATTTTTTTGTGGGAAAAATTTATTAATCCATTTTCATGGCTCAAGTTTATAAAATTCTGTGAAACATTTGTGCATCAAGGTGCTCACCACACTTTTAGATAAATTCCTTGAGGGGTGTAGTTTTCAAAATAGGATCACTTGATTTCCACTGTTTTAGCACATCAGGGTCTCTGCAAATGCAATATGGTGTCTGCTAAATTTTGCACTTCAAAAGCCAAATGGTGCTTCTTCTCTTTCAAGCACTGCTGTGAACCCAAACTGTAGTTTTCCCCCACATAAGTCACACTTGAATAATGCAACCTCCATGATCTTGGAGCTGGACTACTTTTCCTTTCATTGGACTTTCCTGCATCAAGGCATAGACTAGCAATGATAATTCAGCATGCGGGTGAGCGGGATCTCTTTCTTTTCTACCCATTGAGAAATGCAGCAGAGTGAGTCGAGGTATCGGTGGCATTTGACAAGAGCGAGCTTAAATAGTATGCCATAATTTTAGAATGCATGAAACATTATGGCTCCAAATCATTATTGTTGTTTCTCCGGTTTTCTGGAGTAAATTACTCCTTTTTAGTGGCTTCAGTATTTTCTCCTTATTCTCCATACATTTTCCAAAACTTTTTAATTTGTCTTTCTTTTTTGTCTTTTTTTTAAATTTTTCCTCAACAACTTTGCTTTCCTGATTATATTTCGACAGATTCATGAAAGCTACTTTTACCAAATATCGCAGTAGGTTTTGGTGCATCTAACTCCAATTCCTGTCTGGAATAAGAGTCTTAACTTTAACATGTTTTTGTGACTTTTTAAAGGATTTATAACTTTTGACGCTAAATGTGTCAAGGAGTATGTAGTCGTTTTTTTAAAGAAATTTCGGTACGAACTTGAAATACTTCCAAAGGGTGAAATGACTACTTCTACCTCAGCAGCGCGGTCAACCAGCAATGTCTATCTACTTTTACTCCTCAAAAACCAGTCAATACGAAAAATAAAGATAATTTTTGGTTTTGCACCATCATTGTGAAGAATTTGGCACAAAGAAAACATCAATAAATATAAGACATAAAAAGAAAAGTGACAAATAAATCACAGATGATGATTTGGGCCCAATATATGTACAAACTTTCACTTTATTTCTTGACAAAGTGTCCATTCGGTATGGAACAATGTCGAAGCCAAAGGGCCAGTGAGCTTGACCTAGCACTACACTACCTTGAACTTTTTGGCACGAGCCAGTAGTAGGACCCCCAAATATATGCCATCATTGTTTCTGGTGGGAACACCTGTCTTTTATAATACAGATGAGATGACTGCTGATATTATAGGATCAGGTCAAATGCTGGTCAAGAATTTTTGCTCATTACTTGGAAAATACGGCCGGTCAACTCAGCTCCGATATAACGGCGGTTCATACTAAATCAAAACCTTAAGGGTTTAGGTAAACGAAAATATGTCGAAGTCAAAGGACAAAAAGATAAAACAAACTAATTTCACTAAATATGTTCAATAATGTAATATATTTTTGAAGACTTGAACCGAGTTGGCTCCTAGCCCAGAAATAGCTTTAGTGGATCAATTAGTCCCCGAGGAGACAATGTTTACAGCAAGGAGGATGGACAGCCATGACTTCTCTGAGGCTCTTCAAGATTTTTCCAGGTTTCCACATTTTGATTTGAATTGAAGCAGATCATTGAAAAATATTTAAAGAAAAGGCTTCATTGGCCGCCCCTGGGGTGAGCGTGGGCCAGCCAAAGCACGCACACCCAGAAAACAGCCATTTGTTTTCCTAGGAATTAGTGAAGAGAGATAGAGCAAGGTTATGCAGTTTTCTTTCTGTATTGTTTTTTCTCATAATACACAGCACGTGGATGGAGTGAGGAGCGGAATTACAAATTATTGACATGCCCCAGACCCCCCAAAAATAGAATGATTTTGGATATTATCTTTATAAATACAGCTCAAAAAGATAAATAATAAAAGGTCAAATTTCCTTTTCCCCAGGATTTTATAAACAGTGGGTTTATGTAGAGTTAAGATGTATTAGGACGCGCTCCGACTCACTCTCCGCTGCTTTGTGTTGTTGCAGCCTGCGGCTCGAATTCCGACTGTTTGCCAAGTTTTTCATTGCTGAGATTCTTAATGTAAATCTCTGATGGCTCTATTGCTTCTATTCCTCATTTTGCAAAAATATGGACTGAGAATTGATCAGAGAAATCTGAAAACAATTTTGCAGCTTTAGAGGAGAGAGATGTCCCCTGGAGATCAGGGGTTATTTCATTAAATAAATAGCGAAAGAAAAAACGTTAAGACAACCAAAAAATATTCCCCATTTACTTAAGATGACGGAGAAGATAGATGTGTAGACCTTGCCTTCAGTGACCCCGCACCCTGCTGTTCACAGCACTCAACACTCAGTAATGAGATGACGATTAATTTATTGGCTCAGGAGAGTCTTAGGACCAGATCACCTAATAAATAAAAGTGCTCAAGATAAATGAGCGTTTCCTAGAGCCTAGGACACTCAGATACAGCATGTGCACAGGACACGTATTTGCCAAAACCAGAGCGTTGGCAGGAAAAACGCTGCATAAACTACTCACATTTTTTAGACATTTTTCATGTGTTTTTGATAAAAAAAAATTCCACTAATTTGATTGGGTGCGAAGCACTGCAAAAATGCTGAAAGAGTTGACATGCTGCAGATTTGAAAAATAGGTTTGAAGGTTGTAGGGATTCACACTCCTTGATAGCCATCAAAGCACACACAGGGATTTGATTCTTGTATTTAAACAGCGGTTTATTAAAGAGTCCATAACAAGCTCACAAAGAAAACAAAAGAAGCCTCTCCTCGGCACAAAGGTAAAACTGCTCTCTGTAGTAGATACAGGTTCATCCGTTTATCGTAACGTTCATGTTCAGTCATTCTGTAGCGTAGATGACCAGCATGCGACAGGTCTTTCCTCCTTCCACCCACAGGCAGCACTTATGCAGCTCCCTTAAATAGTCCCATCAAAACCTGGAAGGAGGTTAGGGTATTGGCAAGTCCCATCCACCTCTTCTAGTCATTCCTAAAACCTGGACCCAAAAATCCAGGCCCATTAAAAAGCCCTCTTAGCAACTTACTGCTTCTAGAACCTTCGTCTCCGGGATCTACATCATTGAGGCTGGCCATCTCAGTGAAACGTACCTACCAACCAGGATTTTCCCAGCTGTTTTTTTTTACAAGGCTGAAATCTGCAGTGAAAAAAGAAGCAGCATGGGCACGAGATTTTAGAAATCTCATTCACTTTGCAGATACTAACTCTGCAGTTTTATGAACAAAATGTGTCAACACAGTGTGTGAGCAAGCAATTTCTAAAGGAGATGCATATGAAAGTGCCTTGGGGGCAGAATTGACTACACTCGCCTCTGAACATTATAATGGATTTTTGTAATAATAGTATTAATAGTGTATGAAGACTGAAGCAGACACATACATGTTGCAAAACTTTTGTCATTCATTTCTACTGTAGTGTACCTTTGCTTCCTTGTCCAGTGATGATACATCGGAAATAGCCATAAATATACTCTGTGCCAATTACTGGCCACAGCAGAGATCCACCTTAATCGGTGATTGACTGAGCGGGCATTTTTGGCAACATCCGGAGGGTAAAAACGGAAAAAGAATTAACAGATCAGTCAACAAAAGGTTTGCATTGGAACATGACTTGTGTGGGGAAGGTGAGGTTGAGTATTACTTCTTTTCAAACAGTCTGAGTTCTTAAAATATTTTATTTTTATGTTTTTGACTTAGTATAAAATTTCCTTAGCAATTTTAGGGCTTTAATAACAACCTCAATGAAACCCTGAATGCTGCGATGACAATTGCTTCTGATGGCCATAAGATAATATACCACAGAAGATCAAAACATCTGTTTCACCTTCTGAAACATCCACAAAGGGTCTCTCGCTTTCCAATGCTCAATTCCTGCACAGTGTCCAGAAGAAGGGCGGTTGTCTGTCCACATTATATACACATTATACCAGGCTGTTCAGGTTCACTCATAAACACTACTGGTATGCTCTAGGTCTGTCCAGGACAAGCTCTGAATGTTTCACAAGCCCGTCCACTCACCCACCATCGGGGGCCATCTTGATGCTCCTTTCTCCCTACTTCTACACTGTTCCTTGCTATTTGTGGGTCTTGCTTCCTTCTTCTATGACTGGTCCACTCTGTGCGAGTACACACCAGATTACTGTACTGCGGTAACCTGGAAAACACCTCTATCATCAGCTCCCAAGATTTTTTAGGGTTTTCTCAGTAAGCCTTATTGCTTTTGGAGTTTTGAGTAAGCATTGCTCTCAGTTACTGTGTGTGTCAGGGTTTTCTTCACCTTCTACCTAACTTAGCGTCATCCAAATTTTCAATTTTTTCCTGCTACTCCTGTCTTCCATTCAACCACAAGCATTTTTTCAAGGCTCAGTCCAGTTTATCTAGGGGTAGTTAACTTCTATCATTCTGCAATCAAGGCTCCAGATTACAAACATTTTGTTATGGTTCTTGACAAACACCTGGATTTCTGCAATCAGGGTAATGCATCTCTGTAAGCAAGTTTGCCAATACTTCACAGCAATTAACTATTTAATTGCTACAAGTTTCTGTTTGCATGTGTGGCGCCCCAGGGTCCTGGTCGTCACAGTAGCATTGCTTTCCTCACGGAGAGAGTGATGTTATGCTTGAAGGCAAGAAGGGATAACTGCAACCAGGTACCACAAACATGCAACACATTCACACTCCAGGCCACCAGGAGGAGCTTTTGATCCTACTTGCTAGATGACTCCCCATATAACTGGTAGTCTGTAGGGAAAGTTAGTTAGTTCCAGGCAGGACCAGTCAGGAGACAGACTGGTTCAGTCTGAGGTAGCAGAAGGTTTTTACGGAGCTGTGTAGCCCCAGTGAAGCAGTTCCTGGAAAGAGACATTCAGAAAGCCGAATTGATGCAGAGAGCTTGCAGGAAAGCAAAGCACAGGAGAGGATATCCGGGGGAGACCAACCTTGAGCAGGCTGCCTCCTTCTGAGGCGCAGAATCCGGTAGCCGGAACACCAAGGATCGGAAGGCTCTCCACGACTTACATCAGAGACGGGCAGGACAGCTGAACTTTCCGTTACCTGGCCGACCTAACACCCAGGAGGCACGGTGGCACCCCTCAGAGGCCGGGGTGTGCTAGAGTCCCTATAAACAGCTGCAGCGCCCCAGAGTCCTGGTCGTTGCAGTACTGATGCTCCACCGCTAAGGGGGGCTATGGTACGTCTGATGGCACTGAAGGAGTTCTTCTGACCAGGTATCACAGTCACCAATACACTTCACAGTCTGGCCTCCAGGGGGAGCTAAGGGTGCTATGTATTAGGCCACTGCTCACAATCTGGTAAAACTGGGGGTTAGGCAGAAAGTTAGACAGAAGCTGACTGGGTTGGAGCCAGGCAAAATCCTGTGGCAGGGGGTGTTGCAGGGGAAGATCCAGGGGGGCCACTGTCAGGGGTGGGATCCTGACAGAGGCCTAGCAAACAGAGAGAACGCTACGGGACCGCGCCTGCACGAGATAGCGGTGGTGCCCTAAGACAGGACAAGAAGCGAGGTTTATTGTTCTGAGTGAGAAACGAGATCAACGCAACAAGGAGAAACACCAGTAGGAGTCGTGCTGTAAGACGAGGCAACATCCTACTGAGGCGCGCAGCCGGTGGCCGGAACGCCAAGGAAGTATAGAGCTCCAGGCCTAACTTCAAACCTACGGCAGGACAGTCAGTTATAGGCGGGCTGTCTCACCCAATTCACCTAAGAAGACATAGGGGGCAACAACAGGAGAGGGGCGACTCTAGGGTCCCGGAAGAACTCCGAGCCTACCCGTCATACGGGTGCATCCTAGCCATATCATCTGGGGGACGAAGAAGAACATCATAATCGAGTTGTGAGTAGTGTTGAGCGATACCGTCCGATACTTGAAAGTATCGGTATCGGAAAGTATCGGCCGATACCGGCAAAATATCGGATCCAATCCGATACCGATACCCGATACCAATACAAGTCAATGGGACTCAGGTATCGGACGGTATTCCTGATGGTTCCCAGGGTCTGAAGGAGAGGAAACTCTCCTTCAGGCCCTGGGAACCATATAAATGTGTAAAATAAAGAATTAAAATAAAAAATATCGCTATACTCACCTGTCCGACGCAGCCGGGACCTCGGCGATTGTAAGCGGCAGCGTTGTTTCTTTAAAATTCGCGCTTTTACTTGCTTACGTGAATTCCCGGCTTCTGATTGGTCAGGGCGGCCATGTTGCCGGGACTCGGACCAATCACAGCAAGCCGTGACGAAATTACGTCACGGCTTGCTGTGATTGGTCCGCGTCCCGGCAATATGGCGCCGTGACCAATCACAAGCCGTGACGTCACGGGAGGCTGGACACGCGCGCTTTTCAAAATAAGCGCGTGTCCAGCCTCCCGTGACGTCACGGCTTGTGATTGGTTAATGGCGGCCATGTTCCTGGGACGCGGACCAATCACAGCAAGCCGTGACGTAATTTCGTCACGGCTTGCTGTGATTGGTCCGCATCCCGGCAATATGGCGCCGTGACCAATCACAAGCCGTGACGTCACGGGAGGCTGGACACGCGCGCTTTTCAAAATAAGCGCGTGTCCAGCCTCCCGTGACGTCACGGCTTGTGATTGGTTAATGGCGGCCATGTTGCCGGGACGCGGACCAATCACAGCAAGCCGTGACGTAATTTCGTCACGGCTTGCTGTGATTGGTCCGAGTCCCGGCAACATGGCCGCCCTGACCAATCAGAAGCCGGGAATTCACGTAAGCAAGTAAAAGCGCGAATTTTAAAGAAACAACGCTGCCGCTTACAATCGCCGAGGTCCCGGCTGCGTCGGACAGGTGAGTATAGCGATTTTTTTTATTTTAATTCTTTCTTTTACACCTTTTTACATTAATGTTGTTTCGATACCGATATCCGATATTACAAAAATATCGGATCTCGGTATCGGAAATTCCGATACAGCAAGTATCGGCCGATACCCGATACTTGCAGCATCGGAATGCTCAACACTAGTTGTGAGGGAACTTCAGAAACAGACACAACAGTTGTGGGGACTATCCCGTAAGCACAGCAGGGGAGGACCACAACACACAAGCGCTAGAAGGTAGGCACAGATTTCCACCTGCAAAGGGAACTCTGGAGGTGCCATAGGACCGGCCGGACTTGCGCAGCCCGGTTAACCGTATTCCGGACTGAGGATCCTGGGACCTTCAGTAAAGAGGAAAAGAGACTGCAACCTGGTGCCCTCGTTATTTACTGCGACCTGCACCGCACCACCACAACATCATCATCATTCCATCCACACCCTTCATTGTACGCCCCTCAGCAGGGTCACGGACCGGGTCTAGCCACCGTGACAACCCCAGAACAGAGACTCAGAGGCCCGGTACCGGGTACCCCTCGGCCCTGCGGCAGTGGGGGTGCTACACAGCCTCAAGCCACCAGTCATACGGGTTATGTCCTATCCTACCCGGGGGACAGAGAGAGAGAACACCTGTGAGGACTAGTGTTGAGCATTCCGATACCGCAAGTATCGGGTATCGGCCGATACTTGCGGGTATCGGAATTCCGATACCGAGATCCGATACTTTTGTGGTATCGGGAATCGGTATCGGGATTAATATCAATGTGTAAAAGAAAGAATTAAAATAAAAAATAGGGATATACTCACCTCTCCGACGCAGCCTGGACTTTACCGCCGTAACCGGGAGCTGTTGTACCTAAAAATGCACGCTTGAAGGGCCTTAGATGACGTCACGGCGCTCTGATTGGTCTGTAGCGGTCGCGTGACCGCTACGGACCAATCACAAAGCAGTGACGTCACCTAAGGTCTTTCAAGCGCTTGAAAGACCTTAGGTGACGTCACTGCTTTGTGATTGGTCGCGTAGCGGTCACGCGACCGCTACGCGACCAATCAGAAGCTGCGGACGTCTTCTAAGGTATTTCAAGCGCTTGAAAGACCTTAGGTGACGTCACGGATTTGTGATTGGTCGCGTAGCGGTCACGCGAACGCTACGGACCAATCAGAGCGCCGTGACCTCATCTAAGGCCCTTCAAGTGCGCATTCTTAGGTACAACGGCTCCCGGTTACGGCGGTAAAGTCCAGGCTGCGTCGGAGGGTGAGTATATCCCTATTTTTTATTTTAATTCTTTCTTTTACACATTGATATGGATCCCAGGGCCTGAAGGAGAGTTTCCTCTCCTTCAGACCCTTGGAACCATACAGGATACCGTCCGATACTTGGTGTCCCATTGACTTGTATTGGTATCGGGTATCGGTATCGGATTAGATCCGATACTTTGCCGGTATCGGCCGATACTTTCTGATACCGATACTTTCAAGTATCGGACGGTATCGCTCAACACTAGTGAGGACCTTATGTGGAGCTTTAAGCCGTAAGGGACTACAACAGCACGGCGCTAGAGGAAGACTTTTGATTTCTACCTGGGTAAGGGGACTCCTAACTTGCCTTCAAGCCGGCCGGACCATGCCTGCCCTGTGATCTGGTGCTCTGGACTGTGGATGCTGAAGTCAGTAAACCAAGGTAAAGAGACTGCGACCTTGTGTCCTCGTTCTTCTCTGCACTCCTCTCCATCTTCCCTCTACACCACGGGAGCCCTGGGGAAACACTTCACCTGTGGGAAGCTATACCATCTAGCTGCCATTACATCACCCCAAAGGACCTCTTAAAGCAGCGTCGGTCTCCACTGACCGAATACCACAGGTGGCGTCACGAACACAAACTTTATTCCCTTTAAAGACCTTTCCTTTTATATGGATGCTTCAGGGCCATGGACCGGGTCAGCCACCGTGACATCCCCCTGTGAACCGCAGGACCCGGTACCGAGTGCCCCACGGCCCTGGCGGGGCGCTCCACATGCAACTTTACTGTAGTACTAACCTTAACTCAGCAAGCAAGTTATCAGTTTTCCTGTTCATCTATTATTCCTGAGTGTAACGGCATCTCTGCAAGACTGAACCAGTTTGCCATTTTATCTCTGTAATTATCCATTTGTGTACTGTATACTCTGTTTTCTCTTTTCATCCACTGTTCCAGTGTGTACTTTCACACTCGGCTCTGCTTCTTCTCTACTACCTACGCCATTTGTTTGCATACCCCTTTCATACACCCTGTTTTGGTCCTCACTGATTCACTTGACATCCTCTGTTGCGTTCTGGTTCATGCAGAAACGTGGCGCTAGTGTCAGTGGACACTAATTAGCCATCCCAAGAAATGTTAACCGCAAACAGTTGACACCATGTAACAGGCTAAATGCTTAGCAATGTTACCTTGCAGAGATGAGGCCCCGGGGCACAATCCAAAGAAAGGCAACATCTGCGTGGAATTTATACAGTATGTTCTCTCCATGTTGACATGGATTTGCTCTGGTTTCCTCCCACTCTACAAAAACACTGAAAGCTGCACCAAAGTGGGTAAAGTCTGCCAAGTTTAAGGCATTCCCTGTGGGGTTGATGGCGGAACAAAGTGGGACATTATCATCAATATTATACCAACACAATCTTGATAAATAAACACAAAGAAGCAATCATCAGCCCACCGGGTTGAGAAATGCCCAGAATCGACGGTGTGGTGCACGGAGGCTTCAGGCTGCTTTCCTGAGTGAGTGAACTTTTTTTTTACTTTATAGTATTGGTAAGTATGGTGGATGCATGGATTATAAGTGGCAAGATGGCAGCCACAGATGCGGCCAAGATGGCAGCATAATTGACGACTTTGCACGTGATAAGAATTTCCAGGCAGTGTTCTACATCACAAATGCTTGTGGATGATATTGGGTGCACTACCCCAATTTCTGCCCCCCATTTTTTCTCTTATCTCCACATTACATGAATTGTAACATTTGAAAATCATGGATGGGGAAACCTCCAGACTGAACAAACCACAGAGGCTTTGGATGGGACACGTCAACGTCTTCGTTGTGCAGCTTCGAAGCCGGGCATGGGCTCGCTGTAACCTTTGCACACTTTCAGCAGTGGAATAGTGGGATATCTGCCTGGAGAGATCCTCGCTGCTAATTCTGACTTGCTGTTTGTTTAATGGAAAGGTTATGCTTATTATTCCGTCTAAGATAAATTTCCTCCAAGTGTTTATGTTTCAAGCCATAGGCGTCAAAGCTCGCTCAAACACACAGCGTGCCGTGTCCAGGCTGCTTCTTACATTCCCGTCCCTGGTGGAAAGGAGTGAGGAAAGTGCTACCCTCTAAGGCCGGCGATCCAATTCCTGTTTGTTTTTAGAAGATACTGTTATTTTTTTTCTTTAGCAAAGAGGTTCTATGATTTATGGGCCAATTCATAAAATAAACGCATGACTCAGGTGCGAGCTACAAATCATAGCATAGTTTCCCGGGGTCAGAGAGGCGGCAAATTCCTTATGGATTGGCCCTTGTAAATACACTTTCCGGAGGAGAATCAGGAGGGACTCTCTTAGTTCTGGTCTCCTTTAAGCCTTTCCTATTTTCTTAAGTATAATCCTGCTTTAGTCCTATATTTGTGGCGGATTTTTTTTAATCCCATTCATAGATCGTATTCTATTGGTTTAAGGCTTCCGGTGTGAGATCAGGACGACAAACTGTAGGTTCATTTACGTTATTATAAATCATTCGGATATTTTACTGATTTACCGTTAGGTTTGTTTAAGATTTAAAAAGATGGGAAAGAACCAAGTGAAATGTGCACTATTATTAAGTACAAAAACAATAATAGGAAAATAATAGTCGGCTTTACAGGGTCATTCTGATCTACCCACAAGGTTATTGTCGGATAGTTTGGGAATTTACTGATTATTAGAATTTGCAGTAAAATCTTTTCCTTTTTATACAGCTCATTGCTGAGGAATCCGACCACCACTGCTTTCTAGTTTGTGAGACCTAGGATTAGAAGGTTATCGCATGCTCCAGCGATCCTGGCCAGCTTAAAAACAGCACTTACAAGCTCAAGAGAAAAAAGCTTGTAAGCACTCTGCAATCTATGCAAAGGTGGTCGGTTTCCAAGGCAATGAGCTGTAAATAACAGAAAAGTCTTATTATATCAGTCATGATTTGCAATCACCATCCAACAGTATCTACCAATTATGAAGACGGGAATAACCCTGTAAGGATGGTAATCACACTGATCTTTAATTTTAAAACTTTAAATACATTGATGAAGTCATACGAATGGAGAGAGAGGGACTCTCCTCCTTTGATCATGTCCTTGGAGATCCCATAGAAGTCAGGTGTCAAACGCTGTATGGACAAAAAGATCAGAGTCCATTAAAGGACCCCAGGGCTGTCTGACCATAAGCCCTATTTGTTTGCTACTAGTACACAGACTGATGGGGTGTCATATAGAAGTCACCAAGAAAAGATGTTCTGCAGAATACTTCTTTAGTATTGCAGATAATGATTGTACAGTGGTATATATGTTTGAGGAATACATTGTCCTAATCCGATTATCACTATGATGTTACTGTTCTGGGTCTGGGCTTTGCTACCTTTACTGCCCTGATTTGCAAAACTATGTTGTGCTCTACATCAAGTTTAGTGGTCCTACTTCCCAGTGTCCCTCCTGTCTGTCGTCTCCAATGCTTCCAATATCTGCTAAATATCTGATTTCTGATATCCTGTCTGCCTGGGGCCTCCAATGCTTCCAGTTTCTCTATCATATCTGTTTCCAGGTGTGCTGTCTACCTGCTACCTCCAGAGCTTCCAATATCTTCTCCATATCTGCTTCTCTGTGTTCTGTCTGCCTGCAGCCTCTAGTGCTTTCAGTTTCTCTTCCATGTCTGTTTTCCTGGCATTCTGTTTGCCTGCGGCCTCTAGTGCTTTTAGTATTTTCTCAGTATCTACTTCCCGGTGTCCCACCTGTCTGTGGCCTCCAGTGTTTCCAATATCCGCTCCATATCTTCTACCCAGTGTCCCACCTGTCTGTGGCCTCCAGTGCTTCCAATATCTGCTCCACATCTTCCACCCAGTGTCCCACCTGTCTGTGGCCTCCAGTGCTTCCAATATCTGCTCCATATCTTCTACCCAGTGTCACGCCTGTGTGTGGCCTCCAGTGTTTCCAATATCTGTTCCATATCTTCCACCCAGTGTCCCACCTGTCTGTGGCCTCCAGTGCTTCCAATATCTGCTCCATATCTTCTACCCAGTGTCACACCCGTCTGTGGCCTCCAGTGTTTCCAATATCTGCTCCATATCTTCTACCCAGTGTCCCACCTGTCTGTGGCCTCCAGTGTTTCCAATATCTGCTCCATATCTTCTACCCAGTGTCCCACCTGTCTGTGGCCTCCAGTGCTTCCAATATCTGCTCCATATCTTCTACCCAGTGTCACGCCTGTGTGTGGCCTCCAGTGTTTCCAATATCTGCTCCATATCTTCCACCCAGTGTCCCACCTGTCTGTGGCCTCCAGTGCTTCCAATATCTGCTCCATATCTTCTACCCAGTGTCACGCCTGTGTGTGGCCTCCAGTGTTTCCAATATCTGCTCCATATCTTCTACCCAGTGTCCCACCTGTCTGTGGCCTCCAGTGCTTCCAATATCTGCTCCACATCTTCCACCCAGTGTCCCACCTGTCTGTGGCCTCCAGTGTTTCCAATATCTGCTCCATATCTTCTACCCAGTGTCCCACCTGTCTGTGGCCTCCAGTGTTTCCAATATCTGCTCCATATCTTCTACCCAGTGTCCCACCTGTCTGTGGCCTCCAGTGTTTCCAATATCTGCTCCATATCTTCTACCCAGTGTCCCACCTGTCTGTGGCCTCCAGTGCTTCCAATATCTGCTCCATATCTTCTACCCAGTATCCCACCTGTCTGTGGCCTCCAGTGCTTCCAATATCTGCTCCATATCTTCTACCCAGTGTCCCACCTGTCTGTGGCCTCCAGTGCTTCCAATATCTGCTCCATATCTTCTACCCAGTGTCACACCTGTCTGTGGCCTCCAGTGTTTCCAATATCTGCTCCATATCTTCTACCCAGTGTCCCACCTGTCTGTGGCCTCCAGTGTTTCCAATATCTGCTCCATATCTTCTACCCAGTGTCCCTCCTGTCTGTGGCCTCCAGTGCTTCCAATATCTGATCCATTTCTGCTTCCTGGTGTCCTCTTTACCTGCGGTCTTAGTGTTTCCAGTTCCTCTTTCCCAGGAGCATTACTTGTCTGCTGCATTGATGCCCATTTGCCCACTTGTACCAAAGGCTTGGAAGATACTACTCGGTGCCTTGGATCCTTTCATTGTTCACAGCTTTTACAGCCAACTGTAGGGTTGTACCAAGTCTGCACTCGACACGTAGTGGTGCACGGATATACCTTCTTAAATATGGTATGTTGTTAACCGAGTTAGCTTGTCTGTCTAAAGTGTATTTTAGCACCATTCAAAATAGTTGGTATACAGTATGCCAAGAAAAAAATAAATGTGCACTGTAGAGTTCATCTATAGAAGATGAGTAGAAGTAAACTTAGAGGACCCAATTATAGTTGTCAGGGTCTGTTGAGTGCAATTAGCACTGTCGTCATTTTCGTTGCTCACTTCCAATGTGTGGTGGAAAGAAGCGATAATGAAGAATTCTGAAAAAAATCTAAAGAAAATACACAAAAAAATGACACTGATATAAAATAGAACTCATCCTGAAAAAAAAAGCTTCATGCAGCTACAAAGAGCAAAAAGTGTAAAGTAGAAGGGGATGAAGATGCCGCAAGTCTTCCTCAGAGCCTATATGAGACTCATGCTGTGAGAGAGGGGAGCAGCTGATTGGTTGGAGCAGATATTATAACTGAGACACTACAGAAGAATGAGATGATCAGTTCCAAAAAGATAATGGGCATAAAGTACCCAGAAAGTAGAAAAACTCCCAAAACATACACAACACTTCTGCAGAACATGTAATATACGGAACTTATACAGATGAAGAAGAGATTGGGAATATTTCAATGATAGGCACAATATAAAGGTACAATATAAATCTTGAAATATTCCAGTTCTTTAGATAAAATTCAAAATTTATTCAGTTCATATTACACCATGTGAATGCTCTGAACCGCACTCAAACAGGGAAAGTAAAGTGACGCGTTTTGGTCGCTTTGACAAAAATTGTCTTGCGTCCGAAACGCGTCGCTTTACTTTCCTTATTTGAGTGCGGTTCGGAGCATTCACATGTTTTAATAAGAACTGAATAAATTTTGGATTTTATCTAAGGAGCTGGAATATTTCAAGGTTTGTACTGTCTACCCCGTCAAAACAGTATGGAGTTCCCGTGCACCTGCCATGGCTGTCGGTGAGCTGGCTTTGCTACAGGGATGATATACCAATATACTGTATCACAACCTCAGCATGCATAAAACACAGATATGATATGCTTCCGAAGATCCAAAAGAATCTGCTAAACTTACCGTATCATGATTGGAAACAAAATCATTGTTTGTCAATGCAAATAGCGCAAACTATAAATGCAAATTCTCCAAACTGAATGTAGGGCTCAACAGGAGCAGTCCTAAGAAAAGTCAGATTAGTCCATCTCCTACTTAAAAGATACAACTATGGCTACCAGTGTTTTACATACAAAAATACCAACAGTTAATGTCCTGGAGTATAGAAATAAAGATAATTATCACTGAGTCAAGAACTTTCTCGAATCGACCAGAACTCCGGATCTCATCCCATGAGAATTATTCCAGAACTGAACTCAGAAAACCAGAAGATTAACATTAAAAAATGGAATTTATTTAAGAACCACAAAAACAGAACTAAATGATTAATCCACACAATAGACTTAGAGGCAATTCTGTCCTAATTGAAGCCACATGGTTTCCAAAGCCATTCCCAGTGCTTGTAAAGTCAAAAAGCAGCGCTATTCTCTGTTTATGCCTATCGTGGTTTCCATATGTAATAAAAAACATAATTTAGTGCTTAAAGGGAATCTGACAGTAGGATCAACCCTCTTAAGCTGTTTATATGGGCATGTAGGTCAGAGGAAACTGAATAAAATGACACCTTGATATCTGTGATCTGTTGTCTTATTCCAGAGAAATCCACATTTTTCTTAATATGTAAATAAGCGATTAAGATCTATGGGTGGGATAAAGATCTCCCCAAGAATCAGCCTCCAAAGCTTACAATAAAAGAACGAGGGCATTACTAGTGTGAGTCATTTAATGACTGACTGTCTGCCCTTGTGATCTACATGTCTTAAACTCATTATACCAATGGAGCCAGATTTTCACGCAGATCGGCGCTAAGACCATCCATCTAAACAGCTCATTTTCATGTAAGAAAAGTGTGAATTTCTCTAGAGCAAGACATTGGATTGCAGATGTCAAGGTGTTATTTTCTTTAGCTTCCCATGACCTACTTGCCCATAATGATGGCTCAGTAAGGTTGATACTACTGATAGACTCCCTTTAATCCATTATCCAATGGACACCAGTGATGACTGATGGAAAGATGTGATAGAATCATCAAGAAACCTCCAGCACAGATGTGCAAAGCATCAAACAATTGTCCTGTTATGTGGCAAGGTTCATTAGAAAGTCAACAATGACTTTTGAGTAGATACCTTCAGAAAGTGCCACCAAAAAAAGAGGTCGCTTCCTCCTAAACGAGACAAAATTTTGTACTTATTCCCAGGGAGAATTGCCAAGCCTAGAAGACTTCTTACACCACTTTGGTGATTGCTACGTGAAAGCATTGCTTCTTAAAAGCACGTCTCGTCCTCTCACCCAGTCAACCCATACAATGATTTGCATTAATAAGTGGCAAGAACCCTGAAACCGCTAACGGCAGATGAGGTCTTTTCTTTTTGAGGAAGGACTCTGGTTTGGTCAAATATCCAAAATCATGTGGCAAGGTTTGTTAAAGGTCAACATTGACTTTTACGGTTGCTACATCAAGGAAGTAAATTGTTTTCTGGAAATATTAATATTGTTGATATTTCTGCATAATGGACTTTAAATGGAGCACTCTTGTTCTTGAGAAATCTTAAGTGTTTATGATAAACTATATAATTAAGGTGACAGAAGATGTAACGTGGCGTTCTGTCTTGGAGAAAAGTGCCTGTTTCTGCAAAATTGTACAAATCCATCCAAGTGAGAACATCAGTTAAGTCTTTAATCTGTCGAAGTACATGAAGCTTCTAAGCCTTTCATGGTTTCTTCAGTGTGTAGGCTTCATGTTCGGTGCAACCATCAATTATCTCATAAGTTTGTGGTTTCGTTTAGAGAAAAAAAGAAGTCGTATTCATGGCATTGTTACATTTCATTTCCACTGTTCAATTCTCCTATTCCAGTTGGATTAATGCTGACTTGGATTAGCAAACTGCTAAAGAATGTTGGCCACCGAATTTGCTCTGTAATTTCTCGCTGTGTTCTGAAGTCTTAACTATTGGTTGCAAACCACCTTTGGAATTCAATCTTGAAAGCTTTTTTTTTCACCCTATTCCCAACAAGTGCACCAAGGCCAAGCAGAATGAGTAAGAAAGCAACTAAAAATACCACAGTTCAAGAGGTCAACGGCTGAGCAAACACTAAAATGTCCATGGAACTCATGATCCGCTACTCAAGTAATGCCGAGATGCCGTAGATCCAAGTCGTAAGTATAGGGTAATCTTCCAACTAGCATTATATTTAATATCTCTGAAGCCGGATTCAAAAATTACATCTTCTTTATTAGACATGGAGCCATATGGATTGCATAGAAGACTTGGAAGGCAAAAGCAAGGCTCCTCAACACGCAAAGCAATCGAAAAAGAACCGTCGTTGGTAAACTTAGTTGTCAATGCTTTGGGGAACCTTAATTATTTTTTCAGAAAGTTTTCATAGAGGGTGTATTATTTGTGGTAATAATCCGCCGCTATCGTAGAACCTGTTTTTATAGCAGAGGTTGATATTTATTGCTGGAAGACATGGCAGAGCTTCCATACACTACTAAGCAAGTAACATTTTACAGCAGAGGAGGCAAGCTACAACACAAACTGTGGAAAACAAAAACTGTTTGAAAATAAAGATGGGTGCTTTAGCGAATGACTTTGAAGCTCACACTTTCTCTTCAAAGAGGTTTCACAACTGGACACAGGTGAGGTTTGCATTGCACAGCAGATTAAGGATAGCTCGTCCAACACTATTCTGCAAGAATTGATGGATTCTATTTTTATTGATATCTTTTCTCCATAGCCGCAAAATCTTGGTGAAATCTTTCACTGTGCTCGTCGCTTGTTGCTCCGGAAAAATGTCCAGATGTAAATATAAGTAAGAAATTAACCTTTAAGGACAGGCAATATCCTTATATGGTTTGAGGAGATTTTCCACCAACTCTTCATCGCTATCTGCTCTTGAGTTTCCCAAAAAATTAGTTATCACTATTGCGAATGCTACCCATGCAGCATTTTCCTTGCCCTGCAACAAACGGGAAAATTCCTCATTTTGAAGAAGCTGAGGTCCAATACTGACTCCTTCCTTTATCTTTGCTCCAGTCAACCTTGGAAATTTATCAATGAGATACTTCAATGCTTTTGCATTTTTAGCCATTGCCTTTACAAAGTTCTTCATTAGGCCAAACTTGATCTGCAGACATTTTTACTCCCCTGCTGAACTGAACATTAGAGAGGGAAGTCTCTTTCATTGCAGTGATATTCTCTTGCACAACTTTCAACTTTCCCACTCACAAAGAAAGCAGCAGTACTTTGTGTGTCCACCCTAGAGATCAAGTAAGAGGGCAGCCACCTTTAAGTCATGACAGAGGGACCACCAATGCTAGTAATAGTTCAGGCACCTGAACACCTGAACATCTGTTTCATGTTGTCTTAGGCTTCTTTCATGTGGTCGGTCTAACCAACTGGAATTGAAGGTAGCGCACTGCCATTATGCAGCAAGACGGCTTTTAAGCTTGATTTCGATGCATCAATAAAAGGCTTCCATTCATCTGGATTAGAACTTATCTTCAGAGCTTCCAATGAACTGTTGATGTTGATGTTGTTGCATTCCACAAGTTTGCCCTCCATGAAGAAGTATTGGAGAAGATCTTTATCACGGTTGGGGAACAAAGAGATCTAAACATCGCCCACTAGGAGAGTCCACTGCTGGAGATTGGAACCAAAGAGCTCAGCCTTACTGCTGTAGGCGGAAACCTAAGAACTCAGCCTTACTGCTGTAGGCGGAAACCTAAGAACTCAGCCTTACTGCTGTAGTTGGGAACCTAAGAGCTCAGACTTACTGCTGTACCAGGAAACCTAAGAGCTCAGCCTTACTGCTGTAGTTGGGAACCTAAGAGCTCAGCCATACTGCTGCATTCAGCTGTCCCTACCCCAGGCTTTGGAATGAAAAAAGAAACTCCCCAGCCACCCACAGGCCCAAATGCTAAAGAGCACATTTCCAGGGTGCCTGCAGTGGAAATGTTGACACTTAGGAACATTTTTGCCAACTCATGGCGGCAGCTGTCCCTTGGTTCTAGGTCACCAGTCACTTTTTTCTCACTGTGTGAAGCTTGGAGCTCTGCAGCAGTGACTCAGAAAAGCGGCAACAGGCTCTGCTGAAGCAAATTTGTCTAGGAGACAAACTGCACACCACGGCAATTACTTAAAAGAGTAACAGACCAGACAGACCTTTGTTTTTTGCCGCTGAACCTCCAACCATGAATGGTCGTGTGTGATAATGGGTGTAACCTGGTGGTGGCAGTGAAGCTTGGCAAGCTCACATACGTACCATGCTTGGGACATGTGCTCAACTTGGCAGTTCGGCAGTTTCTGAAAACATACCCAGATTTGCCAGAGATTTTGGTTGAGGTATGTCACATCAGCGCCCATTTGCACAAGTCGGCTACAGCTGCCACCTCTTTGGCAGTACTGCCACCGACTAGTGTGCTGGTTGTCAAAAATAGGGAGACCCCAAGCCATTTTTTAAATTATTTATTTAAATAATTAAAAAATATGGCGTGGGGATCCATCTATTTTTGATAACCAGCCAATATAAAACAGACAGCTTGGGGTTGCAGCTTTACGTGCACTGGTTATCAAAAATAAAGGGAAACCCACCCCATTTTTTTAAATGTATTTATTTATTGCACAGGTACTGGCTGATGAACACACTCATCAGCCTCCCCTGCTCTCACTGCTATCAGCAAGAGCAGGTGTAGGATGATGAGAGTAGTACTCTTATCAGCCAATGCCTTAAACCAGCGGCAACATTTTTACTACTGGTCACAGCTGCAGGCTCACAGGCTGTCATCTGACAGCGTGGGAACAGCACTCTGACTGGCGGTAACGATCTTAACACAGATCAGAACCCATGTTTCCGGTGCTATCACCCAGAGGACAGTGTGGAAAACAACAGATGTTCGGGCCCCCATTAATCTGTATGGGGTCCAGGTTCGAGTTCGAGAAAAGTTCTGATATCTGAGCCAAACTTTTTTTTACATCTTCAGCTGAAGTCGCCAGACCCGAACATCCACGGGTTCACACATCCCTAAAAGAGGCCAATTCATCAAAGTGCTTATGTTAGAAAACTGGCATTGAATAGTTGCAAAATGCTTGTGCAACAAGAAGTTCCTTAAAAATGTTGCTACTCTTGGCATTTTCACACTAGCTTGAAGCAGTTCTGTTAAAATGGGCTGAGGTGGTCTAGAGGTGGAGCAGAGGTGAGGCGAGATAGGCCGTTGCTACTCCCGTCCATCAAATTCAGCAGCAGTGGTATAATTTCTGGCGAGGCTCACTGATATGATGTTCCAAATCCATTAAGTGGCTTTAAGTGGCCTTTCAACACAACTTACTCCTGAACACCCTCCATTTCCTGTGTAAGAAATGCCAGTCTTAACGAATTAGGGTCCAAGCATTTATCTAGTGAATAGTGTTGAGCATTCCGATACTGCAAATATCGGGTATCAGCCGATATTCGCTGTATCGGAATTCCGATACCGAGTTCCGATATTTCTGCGATATCGGAAATCGGAATCAGAAGTCCCCACAGTGCAAAAATGCAGTATAATGGAGTGTGGGCGGTGCGTGGGCGGAGACTGCATGGAGCGGGCGGGGTCTGTGCGAGTGTGCGTGCCTGCCGGGGGGTCTATGCGGCCTCTCTGGGGTCTGTATGGCCTGCCGGGGGGGTCTGTGCGGCCTCTCCGGGATCTGTACGGCCTGCCGGGGGGTCTGTGCGGCCTGCCGGGGGGTCTGTGTGGCCTCTCCGGGGTCTGTACGGCCTGCCGGGGGGTCTGTGCGGCCTCTCCGGGGTCTGTATGGCCTGCCAGGGGGTCTGTGCGGCCTGCCGGGGGGTCTGTGCGGCCTCTCCGGGGTCTGTACGGCCTGCCGGGGGGTCTGTGCGGACTGCCGGGGGTCTTTGTGTCTGTGCAGGCATCGTCCGATGGGACTACAAGTCCCATCGGACAATGCCTGCTACACTGACAGTGATTGACACATTAGCCAATGATGGGACAGTAGTAGTCCCATCATCCGGCTAATGTGTTGAATGTAAAAAAAAAAAAGAAATACTCCATACATGCTACATACATACTACAAACATGCTACATACATGCATACATGCTACATACATGCTACATACATGCTACATACATACATACATGCTACATACAAACATACATACTACATACATCCTACATACATAAAACATACTACATACATGCTACATACATGCTACATACATGCTACATACATACATGCTACATACATGCTACATACATGCTACATACATGCATACATGCTACATACATGCTACATACATGCATACATGCTACATACATGCTACATGCATGCTACATACATACATGCTACATACATGCTATATACATACATACATACATGCTACATACATGCTACATACATACATACTACATAAATGCTACACACATAAAACATACTACATACATGCTACATACATGCTACATACATGCTACATACATGCTACATGCATGCTACATACATACATGCTACATACATACATGCTACATACATGCTACATACATGCTACATACATACATACATGCTACATACATGCTACATACATACATACATGCTACATACATGCTACATACATACATGCTACATACATGCTACATACATACATGCTACATACATTCTACATACTACATACATACATTCTACATACTACATACATGCTACATACATGCTACATACTACATACATACTACATACATGCTACATGCATACATACTGCATACATACATATTACATACATACTACATACATGCTACATACATACTACATGCATACATACTGCATACATACATACAGTACATACATACAGACATACAGTACATTAAACATAGATTACATACTCACCATTACTTGTCACTTTGATCCCTGAAGCCAGTGTCATCTGTAAAAAATATGAAAAAAAACAATATGTTGAATGTAAAAAAAATAAAAAATACTCCATACATGCTACATACATGCTACATACATGCATACATGCTACATACATGCTACATACATACATACATACATACATACTACATACATGCTACATACATAAAACATACTACATACATGCTACATACATACATACATGCTACATACATGCTACATACATGCATACATGCTACATACATGCTACATACATGCTACATACATGCTACATACATACATACATGCTACATACATGCTACATACATGCTACATACATGCTACATACATACATACATGCTACATACATGCTACATACATGCTACATACATACATACATGCTACATACATGCTACATACATGCTACATACATGCTACATGCATGCTACATACATACATGCTACATACATACATGCTACATACATGCTACATACATGCTACATACATACATACATGCTACATACATGCTACATACATACATACATGCTACATACATGCTACATACATACATGCTACATACATGCTACATACATACATGCTACATACATTCTACATACTACATACATACATTCTACATACTACATACATGCTACATACATGCTACATACTACATACATACTACATACATGCTACATGCATACATACTGCATACATACATATTACATACATACTACATACATGCTACATACATACTACATGCATACATACTGCATACATACATACAGTACATACATACAGACATACAGTACATTAAACATAGATTACATACTCACCATTACTTGTCACTTTGATCCCTGAAGCCAGTGTCATCTGTAAAAAATATGAAAAAAAACAATATGTTGAATGTAAAAAAAATAAAAAATACTCCATACATGCTACATACATGCTACATACATGCATACATGCTACATACATGCTACATACATACATACATACATACATACATACTACATACATGCTACATACATAAAACATACTACATACATGCTACATACATACATACATGCTACATACATGCTACATACATGCATACATGCTACATACATGCTACATACATGCTACATACATGCTACATACATACATACATGCTACATACATGCTACATACATACATGCTACATACATGCTACATACATGCTACATACATACATACATACTACATACATGCTACATACATAAAACATACTACATACATGCTACATACATGCTACATACATACATACATGCTACATACATGCTACATACATGCTACATACATGCTACATACATACATACATGCTACATACATGCTACATACATATATACATGCTACATACTGTACATGCTACATACATGCTACATACATACATGCTACATACATGCTACATACATGCTACATACATACATGCTACATACATGCTACATACATACATGCTACATACATGCTACATACTACATACATACATTCTACATACATACATACATGCTACATACATGCTACATACATGCTACATGCATACTATATACATACATACATGCTACATACATACATACCACATACATACATACCACATACATACTACATACATACATACTACATACATGCTACATACATACTACATGCTACATACTACATACATACTATATACATGCTACATACATACTACATACATACTACATACATGCTACATACATACTACATGCATACATACTGCATACATACATACATACAGTACATACATACAGACATACAGTACATTAAACATAGATTACATACTCACCATTACTTGTCACTTTGATCCCCGAAGCCAGTGTCATCTGTAAAAAATATGAAAAAAAACAATATGTTGAATGTAAAAAAAAATAAAAAATACTCCATACATGCTACATACATACTACATACATGCTACATACATGCATACATGCTACATACATGCTACCTACATACATACATGCTACATACATAAAACATACTACATACATGCTACATACATGCTACATACATACATACATGCTACATACATGCTACATACATGCATACATGCTACATACATGCTACATACATGCTACATACATGCTACATACATACATACATGCTACATACATACTACATACATACATACATGCTACATACATGCTACATACATGCTACATACATACATACATGCTACATACATAAAACATACTACATACATGCTACATACATGCTACATACATACATACATGCTACATACATGCTACATTCATACATACATACATGCTACATACATGCTACATACATATATACATGCTACATACTGTACATGCTACATACATGCTACATACATACATGCTACATACATGCTACATACATGCTACATACATGCTACATACATACATGCTACATACATGCTACATACATACATGCTACATACATGCTACATACTACATACATACATTCTACATACATACATACATGCTACATACATGCTACATACATACTACATACATGCTACATGCATACTATATACATACATACATGCTACATACATACATGCTACATACATACATACCACATACATACATACCACATACATACTACATACATACATACTACATACATGCTACATACATACTACATGCTACATACTACATACATACTACATACATGCTACATACTAGATACATACTACATACATACTACATACATGCTACATACATACTACATGCATACATACTGCATACATACATACATACAGTACATACATACAGACATACAGTACATTAAACATAGAGTACATACTCACCATTACTTGTCACTTTGATCCCCGAAGCCAGTGTCATCTGTAAAAAATATGAAAAAAACAAACAACCATTATACATACATACAGACATACAGTACATTAAACATAGATTACATACTCACCATTACTTGTCATTTTGATCCCCGAAGCCAGTGTCATCTGTAAAAAATGTGAAAAAAACAAACAACCAATATACTCCCTGTCCGCAGGAATCCACGAGTGTCCCACGACGATCTCCCATGGAGAGAAGCAGCAACAGCTGTTGTAACCGCTCTCCAGGGGCCCCAGGAATACAATGACGGCAGGAAGGTATCCTTCCGCCACTGTGTTCCTCCGCCGCTGTAAAAAAAAAGTCCCTAGTCTCACTTTATGGCATTGCTGGGTGAGACATTTTCCCATGCAGCAATTGGCATAAAGTAAGACTTTGAACTCAGGTAACCTCAGTGATGCACTGCAGGAGCCATTGTCTCCTGTCAGTGTGTCACTGAGGGTCCTATAGAGCAGTGACATCACCCGATGTCGCGTCCGCCATTTTCTACCGCGCATGTGCGGCAGAAACTCTGCCCCCTCCTCCCCGCACTTCAGAATGGGCAGCGGATGCGTTGAAAAAGTGCATCCGCTGCCCATGTCGTGCACAAATTTCACAACGTGCGTCGGTACGTCGGCCCGACGCATAGCGACGGACCTGTACCGACGCAAGTGTGAAAGAGGCCTTTATGAGCGTTGAATTTAAAAAAAAACGGAAAAAAATGGCGTGGGCTCCCGCGCAATTTTCTGTGCCAGAGGGGGATAGCCGACGGCCGGGGGCCAATATTTGTAGCCTGCTATGAATATCAGCCCGCAGCTGTCTGCGTAGCCTTTACTGGCTATTAAAATAGGGGGACCCCCCAAAAAATGACGTGGGGTCCCCCTATATTTTATAGCCAGATGCGTAAGATGCGCCAATTCCGGCACTTAGCCCCTCTCTTCCCACTCCCGTGTAGCGGTGGGATATGGGGTAATAAGGGGGTAATGTCACCTTGCTATCGTAAGGTGACATTAAGCCAGGTTAATAACGGAGAGGCGTCAATAAGACACCTATCCGTTATTAATCCAATAGTAAGAAAAGGGTTAATAAAACACACACACATTAGGAAAAAGTATTTTAATATTCTTCATTTCACCATACTTACCATACTTCAGCGCCTGCAAAAAACGTAAAATAATAAACCGTATACTACCTGTCCGCCGTAGTCCAATTAATAACGAGTGTCCCACGACGATCTCCCCTATAGAACAGTGACATCGGGTGACGTCACTGCTCTATAGGACCCTCAGTGGCACACTGACAGGAGACAATGGCTCCTGCAGTGCATCACTGAGGTTACCTGAGTTCAAAGTGTCACTTTATGGCAATTGCTGCATGGGAAAATGTCTCATACAGCAATGCCATAAAGTGAGACTAGGTACTTTTTTTTTTTTTTTTACAGCGGCGGAGGAATACAGTGGCGGAAGGTTACCTTCCTGCCATCATTGTGTTCCTGGGGCCCCTGGAGAGCGGTTGCAACATCTGTTGCTGCTGCTCTCCACGGGAGATCGTCGTGGGACACTCGTGGATTTCTGCGGACAGGGAGTATATTGGTTGTTTGTTTTTTTCACATTTTTTACAGATGACACTGGCTTCGGGGATCAAAATGACAAGTAATGGTGAGTATGTAATCTATGTTTAATGTACTGTATGTCTGTATGTATGTACTGTATGTATATATGTATGCAGTATGTATGTATCATGTATGTAGTATGTATGGATGTATGTAGTATGTATGTAGCATGTATGTAGTATGTATGTAGCATGTATGTAGTATGTATGTAGCATGTATGTAGTATGTAGCATGTATGTATGTAGCATGTATGTATGTATGTATGTAGCATGTATGTATGTAGCAGGTAGCATGTATGTATGTATGTAGCATGTATGTATGTATGTAGCATGTATGTATGTAGTATATAGCATGTATGTATGTATGTAGAATGTATGTATGTAGCATGTATGTAGTATGTAGCATGTATGTATGTATGTAGCATGTATGTAGCATGTATGTATGTAGCATGTATGTATGTATGTAGAATGTATGTATGTAGCATGTATGTATGTATGTAGCATGTATGTATGTATGTAGCATGTATGTATGTAGCATGTATGTGGCATGTATGTATGTAGCATGTATGTAGCATGTATGTATGTATGTAGCATGTATGTATGTAGAATGTATGTATGTATGTAGCATGTATGTATGTATGTATGTAGCATGTATGTATGTATGTAGAATGTATGTATGTAGCATGTATGTATGTAGCATGTATGTATGTATGTAGCATGTATGTATGTAGCATGTATGTGGCATGTATATATGTAGCATGTATGTATGTAGCATGTATGTAGCATGTATGTATGTATGTAGCATGTATGTATGTAGAATGTATGTATGTAGCATGTATGTATGTATGTAGCATGTATGGAGTATTTTTTTTTTCATTCAACACATTAGCCGGATGATGGGACTACTACTGTCCCATCATTGGCTAATGTGTCAATCACTGTCAGTGTAGCAGGCATAGCCCGATGGGACTTGTAGTCCAATCGGACGATGCCCGCACTGAGACCCCCCCACGCCGCAGAGACTCCCCCCACGCCGCAGAGACCCCCCCACACCGCAGAGACCCCCCTCCCATGCCGCAGAGACCCCGCCCCCCACGCCGCAGAGACCCCCCAGCACTTCGCAGAGACCCCCCAGCATGCCGCAGAGACACCCCCCATGCCGCAGAGACACCCCCCACTCGCCGCACAGAGACCCCCCACGCCGCAGAGACCCCCCCACGCCGCATCGAGCCCTGGCAGCCCAGATACAGCGCCGCATAGAATTAGATCCCTGGCAGGCCCGCACAGACCCTGCCCGCACACACAGACACTCACAGTGTCCGCCCACACTCTTCCCCCCTCCAGAATAGCATATAGAAGGACAGAAAGGGCTGATTTACTTTCCGATATTTGTGTCCCATTCACTTGTATTGGTATCGGGTATCGGTATCGGCGATATCCGATATTTTTTGGATATCGGCCGATCCAATCCGATACCGATACTTTTGAATATCGCTCAACACTACTAGTGAATGCTTCACTTTATTTTTGCTTTTTTATTTTGTCTACTGCAGAGATCTTGGTAGACTTTATTCTCCAACACTGGACCAGCTCCAAAGAAAATTGATGAATAGACTTCACATGTGTAATATTTTGGACTCTTATTGGGACTTTTTATTTCATTTTTGTAATATTTATTACAGTTCTTTTTTATTGTGCTCCAATTATTGCATAATCCAGTTTCATCATCTAGTAATTCCCCTGTCGCTGATGTTCTGGTGCTTTCCATCTCTAACAGTTCACATGGATGCACAGAAAATATGTCATCTAGTATATGTGACCGCTGCAGCCAATCATTGGCATCTGTGGTATGTTCTTGGTGTCAGTGGATTTACTGTAGTGGTTCCGAATGAATGAAGGCACGTCATTGAAGCCAAGTAATTGACTGTAAAGGCAAAGGCAGTAGAGCTGAAGCTGCAGGGACATTAGACAGATGAGTACTTGGTCATTTATTATTTGATAACATTGTTTGTAATTGTTTCCTGATCATGGAAAAGTTCTTTAACACAGTGCCCTTAGAATATTGCTACATAATCCTAGAATGTCAGAGATGGAAGGGACCTCCGGGGTCCTCGTATCCAACCCCCTGTTCAATGCAGGAGTCACTAAACCATCTGAGACAGATGTCTGCCCAGACTCTGATTGAAGACTTCCATTGAAGGAGAAGGCACCACCTTTCATGGCCGCCTCTTCCACTCATTGATTGCCCTCAATGTCAATAAGTTGTTTCTAATATCTAATCTGTATCTTCTCCCTTTCAGTTTCATTCCGTTGCTTCTTGTGTTTCCACGTGGAAATGAGAATAAAGATGATCCTTCTACACTGTGATAACCCTTCAGATATTTGTAGACAGCTATTATGTTTCTGTGGCGCCCCAGGGTCCTGGCCGTCACAGTAATGTCACTTTTGTCATGGGGAGAGTGATGCTACGGTTGGAGGCAAGAAAGGATAACTGTAATCAGGTACCACAAACATGCAACACATTCACACTCCAAGCCACCAGGGGGAGCTTTTGATCCTATTTACTAGGTGACTCCCCATATATATATAATTGGTGGTCTGTAGGGAAAGTTAGTCAGTTCCGGACATCAGTCTGAGGAGGACAGAGGGTTTACGGAGCTGTGCATGCCACAGAGCTGCAGCTCCTGGAAAGAGACATTTAGAAGGCAGAATTGATTGCAGTGAGCGTGCAGGAGAGAAAGCACAGGAGAGGATACCAGAAGGGGACCAGCCCCGAGCAGGCTGCCTCCTTCTGAGGTGCAGAAATCCAGTAGCCGGAACACCAAGGTTGTAAGGACCTCCACACCTTTCATCAGAGACTGACACCCAGGAGGCACGGTGACACCCCACAGAGCTTGGTCATCTAAGAGACCCTATAAACAGGCTCATCACCAGTCATACGGGTTATGTCCAATCCTAACCGGGGGACAGAGAGAGACATAACATCTGTGAGGACTTTATGTGAAGCTTCTAGCAGTAAGGGACTACACCACTACAGCGCAAAGGAAGGCTTCTATTCTCCACCTGGATAAGGGGACTCTGGACTTGCCTCCAAACCGGCCAGACCCTACCTGCCCTGTGATCCAGTGCCCTGGACTGTGGCTGCTGAAGTCTTCAGTAAATGAGGTAAAGAGACTGCAAACCTGTGTCCTCGTTCCTTACTGCACCTCTCACCATTCTCACCTCTCTACACACTGGAAAGCCCTGGGGACATACTTCATCTGTGGAAAGTAATACCATCTAGCTGTCATAACATCACCCCAGCGGACCCCTTAAAGCAGCGTCGATCACCCTGACCGAATACCACAGGTGGCATCACGAACATAAACTTTATTCCCTTTAAAGACCTTTCCCTTTCACATGGGTGCCTTTGGCCAAGGACCGGGTCGCCACCGTGACATCCCCCTGTGAACACCGGACCCGATACCGAGTAACCACACGGCCCTGGCAGGGCGACTCATTTCCTCTTAGTCTCCTTTTTTGCAGCTAAACATTCCCAGATCCTTTAACCGTTCGTCGTAGGACATACTTTGCAATCCACTCACCATACTGGTAGCTCTTCTCTGTGCTTGCTTCATTTTTTCAATGTCTTTTTTAAAATGTGCCCAGAACTGGACACAGTTATAGAACCAGTCAGTGTGCCACCGTGTTTCAATAGCCATTTCATCCACACATTGGCAGCGCCCCAGAGTCCTGGTCGTTGCAGTAACGTCGCTCTGCCGCTAAGGGGAGTGATGGTACGTCTGATGGCACTAAAGGAGTTCACCTGACCAGGTATCACACTCACACACTACACCTCACACTCCGGCCACCAGGGGGAGCAAAAGGTCCTATCTACTAGGCCACTCCTCACACATGGGTAAAACTGGGGGTTGGATAGGAAGTTAGGGAGAAAGCAGCCTGGGAGAGTTCCAGGGAGGAACTGTCAGGTGTGGGATCCTGACAGCGGCCTAGGACAGACAGAGCGTTACGGAGCCGTGCCTGCACCCCATTGCGGCGGCATCCTAAGAAAGGACACGAAGCGAAGTATATTGTGGAGAAGTGAGGAACGAGATCACAGCACAAAGGCGATAGAACCAGAAGGAGTCGTGCCATAAGATCGGTAACATCCTTCTGAAGCGCGTAGCCGGTGGCCGGAGCACCGAGGAAGTAATAGGCTCCACGCATTACTTTGAACTACGGCCGGGCAGTTAACTCTAGGTTGGCTGTCTCACCTTTACACCTAACGAAGACAATGGAGGCAATTGTGGGAGAGGGGCGTCTCTAGGGTCCCTATAAAATAACTCCAGGCCTACCCCGTCATACGGGTGCGTCCTATCCAAACCATCTGGGGGACGGAGAGAAAGAACAGAAACATACACGACAGTTGTGAGGACTATCCCGTGGTGCTCAGCAGGGAAGTACTACAACACCCAGGCGCTAGTAGGTAGGCTACTGATTTCCACCTGCAAAGGGAACTCTGGATGTGCCTTTGGACCGGCCAGTCTCAGCCAGCCCTGTTAGCAGTGCTCTGGATTGCGGATGCCGAAGCCTTCAGTAAAGAGGTAAAGAGACTGCAACCCTGTGTCCTCGTCATTTACTGCGACCTACACCGTCACCTACATCTTTAATTGGGCGCCCCTTAGCAGGACCACGGACCGGGTCAGGCCACCGTGACATCCCCAGAACCGAGGGACCCGGTACCGAGTACCCCGCTGCCCTGCGTTTGGGGGCCGCTCCACATTCATATGTTCATATGTTCTATCCTCTCTTCTGCTTACAATATACGTCATAACTAAATCTAAAATGGAACATGCAAAATTAAATTTTGTGTTAAACTACTTAAAGAGCCAATTCCTGGCTGCTCGTTTGTGGTTTTTCAGTATTTAAGTACCGTAACAGGAAGAAAAATTTGGGTTGCAAAACCCATCATAGGATCAGAAAGTGGAGAAGAGCTGTGGAGGAGACACTGTAGTGTGGTTGGCACAGCTTGAGAGAAGTTGGGAAGAGACTGGGTAAGGAAAGTGTGCCACAATATATGGAGATGGGATCAAGCACTTTGGAATTTTGCTTCTCCAAAAACATTTATTGTTTGTTTTCATTTAATTTTTTTGATAAAAAAAAGTAAAAACTTTACTACCATTACAATCGCGAGGCTCGAAATCTTCTACGTGGATCCTGAAATTTTGGCTTCTGATTTATGTGAGGAAGCGCGATACAGATCTTGTGCTAGTAAAGTCAGGAGAGATAACAGAACACCATAGATCGCCAAAAAACTTCTGCATTCAGCTACCGCATATGAAAATGATCATACTGTATCAACATAACAAAGCAACGTTGGCCTGAAGACTGGAAATAATGAGTCTAGTAAAGTCACGATGCCAATGCAAAGTCTACTACAGCCAGAAAGATGGCCGTCCCTGTGTACATACTGTACATAGCTGGGACACTTCCAACTTTCAATAAATCTTAAATAAAATGATAAAATAAAAGTCATAAAATGAAATTATTAACACTCCAATATTTATCTATTATGCATGTATTGAGCACAATTATAGATTTCTTATCCAGGAAACCCCATATTCTAAAACGATAGTAACTAACAGTCTGAACAGTTGTGTCCTGCCCAAGGCAATCTCCAAAGTCCACAGGCGTCTTCTGTCTTAGAGGGGATCTGCCAAAACTCCACTTGGTGGTTTGGTTCTTGAGATTGTCACAGCTAAATCGGTAAGTATGCTATACAGATAAGATTGAGAAACCTAGTGTAAATATTACATGACCTGGGGCTTTTCTGCCCTCTCACCTACCGCCATACACATTAACATGGAGTCGCTTGTCTGCAAATATACCAGCTCCCGGTCTTCCGGGAAGGATTGGAGATGCCTGTGGGAATTTTTGCCATTCAGAAGAGCATTTGTGGTATCAGAACCTGATGTTGGGGGGCGGCTGGGCTCACAATGTCCATTATAGGTGTTTGATGGTCCGGGCTTCTGTACAGCCGGTAATGTTCCCCTCCCCATGTCTGTATGGAGGTTGTGCAGCGGGCGCAGTCATGGGGGACTGAAAAGGGTCTTCTCCTAACTGTTCCCACAAAGATGAAGCTACAGTTCTCCACAATGTCTTGTGCTGAAGATGAATATTCCCATCACTGGAGCTGAGGGTCCGAGGCCGCCCCCTGATAACATCACATAGCATTATCATCCTCCACCATATGTACAGGGGGCACAATGAAGTTTGGGGGTAACGTCCTCCTGGAATCACCAAACCCAGACTCAGATAGAGACGTGCGATCTGTCAATGCACAGAACACTCCAGAGTCCAGTGGTGGCGGCTATACACTACTCCATCTTCTTCTTCTCCTATCATCCATGAGTGTTGAGGGGGGACAGATGTTTTATATACCAGTTATACATAAATAAGGCTTTTATATTTTCCCTGTCCTTCAGCTATGTCAAAGGGGAAGGCTGCAGCATGAAAAAAAAAAACCTGTGATGTATTAGTTTTTATTTCCACGATACATAAATTTACCAAAAACTTCTAGGGCAGGGAGGTGAAATCTGAAATTCTGAAATCAAAAGCAAATATAGGGAATTTCAGGACATTACATAATGGATGGAGCAAAGACCTCACCTTTATTTCATGAGATGGCGGAGGGATCTATCCATTCATGTGATGATCTAATGATAGGTGTGAGGACTGAGATAGAGAGGGTTCATAATACACTGAACAATACATACTGGAAGGTATAGGGTGCTCATCGGAATAGCGTTTTTTAGGAGAAGAGTGTGTAAGAGGGTCAGTTTGGGGTTTGACTTCTCACTCTAAAGTAACACTCCTCTCAAGGATAGTAGAATAATAAAGACAACCTTAGTCCTGGAGAAAAAAACATGAAACATTACACATAATGGTAGCAAAATATGACAGTTTCTAATGGGCTGACCGCTTAGTGGTTGCAGTCCTTGAAGTTCAACTGTATGATATAACTTGCTTAGGCACAACCAGGTAACACTGAACACCTTGTAGTCAGGGTTTATTCCTTGTGTGTGGCAGGGATGATAAACCTTTCCCCACCCCTTTTCCACGCTTACCTTGCACTCTCTTATAGCAGTCAGGTTGACAACCACTCATTTTGGTCACACAAGGACAACCTGCAGCCCCTGGTCTCTCCACAGGTCACTGCTGTCATTGAGAGACTTTTACTCCCGTTCTATACATAACCTACTTGCCAAAATACAGCAGTCTATAGACTCATCCCTTTTTTTTGGAGATCATTACATATTGCTCTGAGTACATGACTTCAGGACGACATGAGACAGTGCAAGACATATTTTATCATCTATTTTAATGGTGCACATAAAACATTTAGTTCAAGTGCAATATACTGGGCATACTTAGTTTTTTAAGTAGAACTAATATTGTGCATGCTATATTTGCTATCCTTATTCAGTCCAAAACACATGTAGTGTCTCTACCATAGATGCCAAAATAGTTATCTTTTATTCTTGTTGGATATATTTTTTCACTGCAGCATAGCCATCTATCATGTTTAATGCTAGTTTCCGCTTACAGACAAGCAGTGAGGCAGGGTAGTCAAATATCCCGGGGTCAGATACCAAGAGAGCAGGTAGTAAACAAAAGGGAAAAGACAAACGCAAAGTCAGGTCACGGTCCGAGGTCAGAATACCGGGAAAATAGCAGATCAGAGCAAAGGGGTTGAGCAAACAGATGGTCAGAACGAAGTCCAATGTAAGGCAGCAATAGGTCAATAAATAGAGCCCAGAATTACCAGACAAACAGCACTACCCAGTGAGTGCTATGATTGCCAGAGATCTGGGGCTGAGGGCTCAGCTAAGTAGCAAGGTAGTTATTTAGAAAATAGAGAGCACCTGCCAGAAACTCAGCATCTCCCAGTGTCAGATTGGATGGCTGCTCTGTCAATCAAAGTACCGATCACTCAGCACACCCCTTCACTTTATTAGATAATTGAGCTGTCTAGCAGCACACAACTGCACCTGATTGGATGACTGAGCTGTCACTCACTGCACCCATGACATACTGCGGGGAGGAGTCATAACATCCTGATGTATCCTTGCAGCAAATATCTAGACAGATGGGTTGCTGAGGCTTCTTGCTTTTTGACCCTTCTACTCTGATGACTTTCGAGCCCATTCTCAAGAATTGTGAAGCTGAAAATTTTGGCTGATAAGGCTAATCAGGTCCATTGAGTAGTGACTTGTCCACTGGGCTTGCTAACTTCTTTTAAGGTGATAAGAGTGGAGCGGCCCCCAGATGCAGGACGGCGGGGTACTCGGTGCCGGGTCTCTCGGTTCTGAGGATGTCACGGTGGCCTGACCCGGTCCGTGGTCCTGCTAAGGGGCACCCAATAAAAGGTGTAGGTGCTGGTGTAGGTCGCAGTAAATAACGAGGACACAGGGTTGCAGTCTCTTTACCTCTTTACTGAAGGCTTCGGCATCCGCAATCCAGAGCACTGCTAACAGGGCTGGCTGACACCGGAAGGTCCGAAGGCACATCCAGAGTTCCCTTTGCAGGTGGAAATCAGTGCCTACCTACTAGCGCCTGGGTGTTGTAGTACTTCCCTGCTGAGCACCACGGGATAGTCCTCACAACTGTCGTGTGTGTTTCTGTTCTTTCTCTCCGTCCCCCAGATGATATGGATAGGACGCACCCATATGACGGAGTAGGCCTGGAGTTATTCTGGGACCCTAGAGACGCCCCTCTCCCACAATTGCCTCCGTTGTCTTCATTAGGTGATTAAGGTGAGGCAGCCAACCTAAAATTAACTGCCCTGCCGTTGGTTTGAAGTAATGCGTAGAGCCCAATACTTCCTTGGCGTTCCGGCCACCGGCTACGCGCCTCAGTAGGATGTTGCCGATCTCTGGGGCACGACTCCTACTGGTTCTATCGCCTTTGTGCTGTGATCTCGTTTCTCACTTCTCCACAATATACTTCGCTTCGTGTCCTTTCTTAAGATGCCGCCGCAATGAAGTGCAGGTGCGGCTCCATAACGATCTGTCCTTTTCGCTAGGCCTCTGCCAGGATCCCACCCCTGACAGGGACCCCCTGAATCTTCCCAAGCAACCTCTTCTCTCACAAGGTGTTACCTGGGCAAAACCCAGTCAGCTTCTCCCTAACTTCCTATCCAACCCCTAGTTTTACCAGAGTGTGAGGGATGGCCTAATACATAGAACCCTTTGCTCCCCCTGGTGGCCGGAGTGTGAAGTGTAGTGTGTGACTGTGATACCTGGTCAGGTGAACTCCTTTAGTGCCATCAGACGTACCATCACTCCCCTTAGTGGCGGAGCGACAGTACTGCAATGACCAGGACTCTGGGGCGCTGCACTCCCCCCCGGTTAAATCCAGTACTCCCGGACTGGGAAAGAAGAACAACAATACATGTTAGCAAAAAACATACAAAATTTTGAAATGCAATAAACAAGTAAATTTAACAGAGCTTCCCTTTATGGGAGGTGAGGACACTTGAGCGTTACAAACAAAAACATATTTACTTAGTGCTTAAGATTTTAAATAACACTCATTAAATAACTGACTATAAATAACCTTTATTACCCAGCCGGGTATACTACTCGCTATCTACTTAAGTGCAAACTTTTCTCGAACAATAATTTAACTTCTCCTTTAAGGGCGTAAGGCAGGGACCCACTAAAGGCATACTACAAGACTAAAAGTGTAAATCAACATTTTCCTGAGCTCTCTTTCTCCTATGCAGGACTCTCTGGTCTACCCCCACGGGCCTACTGCATCTTTCCTTGGCTCTCTATCATTAGTTCCGATAATCACTTTAACTTCAATTTTATTCATTATCAACAGTTCTATTCCTTATCACTATCTTTCTATCTACATACTACTATGTAAAACATTATTACTATTCAACTTTCTTAAAGCAACATTATATTGCGGCTAATTGCAACAGTGAACATTCCCTTTAAGAGGGACATCTGAAGTCTCTTTGAGGTAGTGCAACTCTCAAGTTGCAAGTCTGCAATAAACAAGAACTTCTGCGCTGTATCCGCTGTATCCAGGAACAGTCTCTTCAAAAAGCTCTTTTCTTTTGTAAAACCAGTAGAGGGCACCTTTAAGAAGGTGCAAACTATTTACAGCAGCAGTTTGTGAATCATTCACCGTCCATGATTCGGCAATCTTTTAAAACAGTGATGCAAAACAAATATAAAGCGTTAGGGATCCCGGGTAAATGAAGGGACCCCTTTAAGAACTAACCCTGGCCGGGTTCAAAGCAGCAAAACAGCAGGAAAACAAACAGTTAACTATTTACAGTTTCGTTGTTCCAAGGTTTATCTTTACAGTAAATTGCAAGACACCAGCCGGTAGCGAGCACTTCCTGACCAGGAAAGCTCCAGTTCCCTGTTCTCGGCTGATGCGGTGTCAGTATCGGTGGTTCGTCTCTCAGGTGCGGTCAGGTCACCCGGTGTCTTGATTCGAATGTCAGCTTTGGTTGCAAGTTCGGTAGCGCCGATAATGCACACAGTGGTGATAGTAGTAGAATTTGTCAGGTCAGAGTTAGTCGTAGACAGGACAGCAGGTGGCGCTACGGCAGGCTCGCACCGTTGGACGTTCCGAGCGCACCATCCTTGCGCACTCCGATGGCGAGTGTAGGTCACCTGGTCCCCTTTACATAGTAGTGGATCGTCACTTCTGTTGCGGAACGGGGTCTTCACGTTGTAGCTGGTAAAGAAGATTTCAGTCGGCAGTCCCGGTTCTTGTATAGAGCCCCAACCCCGTTTCAGGTGAAAGGCTAGAACAGTCCCCCGTTTTACCAAGTCTTTCTTACCGCGTGCAGTCTTTGGGTTTTGTACTTTTGGTGGGTCACTTTGTTCTGTCTCTTTTCGGTTTTTCCAGTGTAAGATTAAGCATTGTTTATATTGTTCCCAGGTGAGCACAGCAATGCTGAGACCCTCCTGCCTGACCCCGTCTGGTCCAATCCTCGGGGTATCCCATTGAAAGATCACCCCCTCCGGGCTCACATCTAGCGGTTCTCCCATAGTTGTAGGTAACGGAGGCACCAACTTCTCCATAGTATCGGGGGTTACTGTTGTGAATTAGACTTTTTGGCTCCCTCTTGTGGTTACTAGTGATATGACTCTGGGATTGTCTTTCCTCAGTTTGGCACCCACCTGGGTCGTTAGTCCAGGGGTGTTGCTAAATAAGCTTCCTGGATCCTTAGTCCAGTGCCTGGCATCGTTGTAATCAGATCCTTTCTGTTTGCTCCTGTCTGCTGGTCCTGGTTCGTGCAAATTTAAGCTAAGTCCTGCTTCTTTGTTTTTTGGTTATTTGCTTTTGCTCTTATTTTTGTCCAGCTTGTACTAAATGTGATTCCTGACTTTGCTGGAAGCTCTAGGGGGCTGGTGTTCTCCCCCCGGGCCGTTAGACGGTTCGGGGGTTCTTGAATGTCCAGAGTGGATATTTTGATAGGGTTTTTGCTGACCATATAGGTCATCTTACTATATTCTGCTATTAGCTAGTGGGCCTCGCTTTGCTAAATACCTAGCTCATTCTTACGTTTGTCTTTTCCTCTTACCTCACCGTTATTATTTGTTGGGGGCTTGTATCCAACTTTTGGGGTCTTTTCTCTGGAGGCAAGAAAGGTCTTTCTTTTCCCTTCTAGGGTTAGTTAGTTCTCCGGCTGGCGCGAGACGTCTAGAACCAACGTAGGCACGTTCCCCGGCTGCTGCTATTTGTGGTGCTAGGATTAGATATATGGTCAGCTCAGTTACCACTGCCCTATGAGCTGTTTTTTTTGTGTTTGCAGACTTAGTAATTATTTCTGAGACCCTCTGCCATTGGGGTCAGAACAGTATGCCAGGCCAACATTGA